>NC_133116.1:15442365-15742365 GCF_022965805.1 Primulina eburnea
CGACTGGAGACGCAAGGCTTTGGTGGGAAAGCGCGTCAATGTCAGTGAACTTACACACACTGACGTGTAATGGGTTCAAGGAGGTTTTCTACTCCGAGTACTTCACTGAAGAAGTACGCTCTCGCCTGACCAGGGAGTTCATTTCGCTGCGACAGGGAGACAACAGCGTGGCAGACTTCGTCAGGGAGTTTGAGAAAGGGTGTCACTTTGTGCCCCTGATGGCAAATGATGCCCGGGAGAAGATGAGTAATTTTATGGATGGGTTGCGGCCGATCTTGCGCCGTGATGTTCGAGTTGCTGGTCCTATGACTTATGCAGTTGACGTGTCGAGAATCTTGGCGACAGAGCAGATCTAAAGGGACATTGAGGTCGATAGGTAGGGCAAGAGGCCCTATCAGGCACCTCGTCTTGAGTAATCTTCGTAAGTCATTAAGAAACTTAGGATTATGTTGATATGAGTACTGGAATTAGGTTATCTAAGACTACTTTGGTTGTGTAAGCTTTAATTTCAAGTTTATGAAATAGGTGATTATACGGGGATATTTGATGAAATAAAAATAAAAGAGAATTAGTTGTATTCAACATAGGTTAGCAATGGTCGAATATTAAGATTTTTATCGAGTAAGAAATTTAAAATCTTTATATGAGGATTCTAGAATTCTGTGGGTTATAAGCGAAGTTGATTTATTAGAATTAGTCCATCATTAACATGGGGAAACTTATTAAGCTTTATACGTTAGAATGAATTAAGTACTGAGGATACGTCAAAGTGTGATATTTGTTCCAATGAGGAGGGTTTAAGTTTCTTAGGCCTCAACTATAATGTAATTGGGAAGGAAATAGTTTAAGCATGTGTTTGATGCTAGGAAGGTTTTATTATCTAAGCAGAATATTGATAATGTATATTTTGGGGTTTTATGGATTAATGTTTCTCGAAATTTAAGATTTGCAACAATCTTTATTTGGGATGTACTTATAAATGGCTAAGTTACGTAAGTTTGGTGTCGTAAGATAAAGATTCAATTCAAGGATCGTAGTTCAATGTTATTACTGGGTTAAGATAAGGTTTAACTTTTGAGTGTAGAACCAGGGATAGAAGTTGATCAGTAACTTTTGGTGCTAAGATTTCTTAGATTGAACTGCATAAATGCTAAGGTAATAGATCGATGAACATTACGGGTATAGTATAAGGAAAGTGAGATAAGATAAGTTTGAACCTCCATTTCTAATATTGGGAATTGTGAGAAAAGTCAGAACTCGAGGTCATAGTAAAGTAAAACTAAGATAGCCTTCAGAACTAGATTAGGACATTACGATTTCTTAGTGATGTCATTTGGACTGACGAATGCTTCAGCGATTTTCATGGACCTAATGAACCGAGTATGTCAGCTCTACCTTGATCAGTTCGTCATAGTATTAAATGACGATATTCTCATTTACTCGAAGAGCCATGAGGAGCGAAGCTAGCATTTGAGGACAGTGTTGCATGTTTTGCAGGGTCGCAAGTTGTTTGCGAAGTTCAGCAAGTGCGAGTTTTGGTTGGAGAAGGTAGCGTTTTTGGGTCATATTATTTCTAGCAGTGGAATTGAGGTGGACCCAACCAAGGTAGCGGCAGTTAAGTATTGGGTTTAACCGAAGAATGCATCGGAAATCCACAGTTTTCTGGGTTTAGCCGGTTACTACCGTAAGTTTATCCAAGGATTTTCATAGATAGCAGTGCCACTCACGGCACTGACCAATGCTAAGTTTGTGTGGAGTGATGAATGTCAGAAGAGCTTTGATACGTTGAAGCAAGCTCTTATTTCAGCACCAGTGCTAGCCATGCCGACAGGGCAAGGCGAATTTGTGCTTTATACCGATGCATCTAAGCTCGGATTAGGCGCAGTGTTGATCCAGCAGGGTCGGGTGATAGCTTATGCTTTGAGACAGCTAAAGGTGCATGAGAAGAACTATCCGATGCATGAAATAGAATTAGCCGCCGTCGTCTTTGCATTGAAGAGTTAGAGTTGGTAAAGGCCTACGACTGCGAGATTAGCTACCATCCGGGAAAGGCTAATGTTGTCGCAGACGCATTGAGCAGGAAAGTGGATGTTGTAGCACAGTTGTCAGTACAGAAACCTCTTCAGTATGAGATTCAGAGGTTTGATTTAGAAGTTTACCGCAAGGGCAGAGCTCCGAGGCTGTCTAATCTGACAGTCCAATCTTCTCTGCTAGATCGCATTCGTGCAGGTCAGTCTTCAGATGAGCAATTACAGAAATGGAGACTGAAGGATGAAGCTAAGGGCAGTGTTCTCTACACCGTGTCAGGTGGTATTGTGAGGTACATAGATAGAATGTAGGTGCCTAGTGTTGATTCGATCAGAAAGGATATTCTGACAGAGGCTCACACATCTCCGTATTCTATTCACCCAGGAGGTACCAAGATGTATAAGGACCTACAGATTCTGTATTGGTGGCCAGGGATGAAGAGAGACATCCGCAGATTTGTGTCTGAATGCCTCACTTGTCAGCAGGTAAAGGCAGAGCATCAGAGGCCACCAGGATTGGTTAAGCCACTCCCAATCCCAGAGTGGAAATGGGAGAACATCACGATGGACTTCATCGTTGGATTGCCTAGATCAGTCAGAGGTTTTAATGCCATTTGAGTTATAGTGGACCGAATCACTAAGTCAGCGCACTTCTTGCCAGTGAAGACGACTTTCTCCAAAACGCAGTATGCGGAGCTTTATATCAGGGAGATCGTTCGATTGCAAGGAATCTCAGTTTCCATATTGTCCGATAGGGACCCGAGGTTCACATCGTCCTTCTGGAAGAGCTTACATGCAGCTATGGGGACGAAGATGCTATTTAGTACAGCGTTTCACCCGGAGACAGACGGCCAGTCTTAGCGTGTGATACAGATTTTGTAGGATTTGATAAGAGCCTGTATGATTGATTTTCAGGGAATTTGGGAGTCTAAGCTATCGCTAGTGGAGTTTACCTACAACAATAGTTTCCAAGCATCAATTGGTATGGCTCCCTTTGAGGCATTATATGGGAGGAGTGCATATCACCGATCCATTGGGACGAAGTCGGTGAAAGAGCAGAACTTGGTCCAGAGATAGTTCAGCAGACTGCAGATGTGGTGGTCAAGATCAGAGACAGAATGAAGACCGCTCAAAGCCGTCAGAAGAGTTATGCTGATAAGAGGAGGAGAGATCTCGAATTTGCCGTTGGTGATCACGTATTCGTCAAGATAGCACCTATGAAAGGTGTTATGAGATTTGGGAAGAGAGGCAAGCTGAGTCCGAGGTTTATTGGACCATTCGAGATTTTGGAGAGATTTGGAACATTAGCTTATCGTGTTGCCCTGCCGCCGAATCTGGCCGGAGTACACAATGTGTTCCATGTCTCGATGCTGAGGAACTATCTGGCTAATCCTTCACACATTCTGAGTTATGAGCCGTTGCAGGTGACTCCATATTTGTCTTACGAGGAAAAACCAGTCCAAATCCTAGACAGGCAAGAGCGTAGGCTCCGGAATAAAGTGACTAAGCTAGTCAAAGTCCAGTGGCTAAATCAATCGGTAGAAGAGGCCACTTGGGAATCAGAAGCAGATATGATACTTCGCTACCCGGAGTTTTTCGGTAAGACTTAATTTCGAGGACGAAATTTTTATAAGTGGGGGAGAAACTGTAGTGCCCAAATTCGGTACACGTATAACCCATGCAGTCATTTAATTATTAAATCATTTAATTAATTTTAAATGAGTTTTAGCCATGCATAAGTTATGAAAATACATTATTTTAAATTATTCATGTTCATTGTGATGCACGTTAAAATATTTTTCGAGTTTATGTTTCAGGCGATTATTCGATGCGGGATTGAGGAAAAGAGACCGGTGACGATTTTGGCAAATTTAAAATGTGGTAATTTTATTTTAAGGTTAAGGATGGGGTATTTTAAATGATTTATTAAGTTTAGAATTTTAAAGCCTAAATTATTTGTTTGGGAATTTTAGAGTTTAAAAATTTTTAAAATTAGTATTTTATGTGTTTTATTTTAATTAAGGAATTTTTAGTGAAGTTAGCATTTGATTAGTATTCTTTTAATACTAATTATTTACCCATGCATGATCATCCTTTAATTAGGTGCTTAATTATGTAATTAAACTATTTTATCTATACTAACTCACGCACACACCTACACTTTCACAAACAATTCGGTTATCACACACACACACACTTTCCTTGCTCTTCATTTTTATTTTCTTAAAAGAAAACCTAGGGTTCTAGATTCCGCAGCAGCCGCCCCATCCCCTTCACCATCTCAGCCACTTTTCGTGAATTTTATTACAAGATCTTAGCGCCACGTTCATCCCGGATCGAGCCTCGCACCATCTCCGCTTCGGTATCGTCGTCACGGTATTTTTAAATATCAAAAGGCACGTATATTCTGTTCTTTCTGCATCGATCTTGTCATATTATGTGTTGTGTTATTTTTATGCGTAAAAAGTCATGTGTGGCATTTGTCGTTTGAGCGGAAAATGGTTTGAATGCGTTTTGAAATACTTTTTAGATCTGAAATCTCGTAACTTAATGTTCTGTCGAAAACTGTGATTTTTCCGTCAGGATTTTGAGAAAACTTTCAACTAGAAAATTGCAGGACTTTTCGATGCCTTCGATTTGATATAAAATTCTAGATTTTTGGATGAAAATTGAGTGAGTTATGGCGCTTTTCGTGGGACTGCTCAAACTGCGACTTTTACGAAAATTGTGTTCTTTAAGTTTTATTGTTGCAGGCTTCGTTGGGAATCGACGGGTGATCGCGGATTCATATAGGTACATTGTTTTTGATTTTGGGTTAGTCATTGACGTTTGTTTCATGTCGTTAGGCACCTGAACTAGTGGGGAGTCGTAGGAAATCGATTTGATGTCAATTGCCGTATTTTGTGTTGCATTGGGTAGTGGAGTGGACGTCGTGTTTTGAGGCGTTTGTACGAGTTTTGGTGCAATGTAATGGTGTCCTAAGAAGAGTCTTAAGGTGTTGAATCACATCCTTTAAGTATCAAATTGGGTGAATAGACATTGCATAAGTTTTCTCGTAGGTGCAGAAAAAAATCGAGGACACACGGACCTGCACACGGGCCCTGACACGGGGTCCGTGCCTATGTTTCCTCATTAGTGCTAAGAAACCGAGAGTACACGGACCTTGACACGACCCGGACCCGGGGTCCGTACCCTTCTTTTTCTTTACGACACATTTTACAGTATGTATACGGACCCCCACACGGACCCTGACATGGGGTCCGTGTCCACCTTTCCTTTCGAGCCTTCTCACCCGAGTCTACACGGACCCCTACACGGAAGTAGGCACGGGGTCTGTGTCCTTCACAATTTTGGGAAAAATCTTATACTATGCTCGGAGGTTCGATGTCTTGGTTTAGTACAATGGTTCACAAGGTCGAGTCATGGGAAATTGTAGAATGTCCTAAGGAATGATTGAGATTGAGAGTAGGTATGATTCCTACGTCTAAGTTATGCAAGTTAAGTATGAAATTTCATGTCAGTATGTCGCAGCAACGGCCCCAGTCGAAGTCCAACGAATCCCTCAACGCCAAGTATGTATGTTGACGTGCAAAAGAAAAATATTTAAGGTTTTTGAGTTATGCTAAATGTCTTGTGAGCAAATTATGTTTAGGATTGGAAAGCGTTAAATTATGAACGGGGACCAATCCGCCCGTTAAATTATGAACGGGTTAGATCGAGGTTGGAAAGCGTTAAATTATGAACGGGGACCAACCAGCCCGTTAAATTATGAACGGGGATCTCATGTATGTGGCAGTGGATACGTCCCTGTCAGCCCAGTACTGTGGTTTGTCTGATCAGGCATTTATTATGTTATGGGTCACTTGCTTTGAAATATGCCTCTACGCAAAATAAAGTCATGTATGTTTAAGTACGTTCAGTTTTGCAAGCATGTTTATGAATGCTTTCAAGTTATGGCACGTCTATGTATGTATGTATGTTCAAGTTACGTTATGCAAGTTCAAGTTTTAGTATGTACGCTCTATTTTAAAGTCGCATGTGGTTTTATTATGTAGTACTCGCTATTTCCCAGTTTATACGTGTTGAGTCTTTAGACTCACTAGACTTTATCGATGCAGGTGAGTATGTTGATGAGGAGACAAGAGGTGGCGACCAAGGGGCAGGCTTGGACTGAGCGGGAGGCTAGACCCGAAGACCCCCCACGCTATTTTAACATTTTTATGCAAGTTGAAAATACTCTGATTTTATGTTGGATGCGAGATGCTTTGAGAAAACTTCACTTTTAACAAAATTTTTATTGTGAATGGATGATGTAGTGACGACCGTATTGATTTTATTTTCGTATTTAAGAAAATTTTTAATTTTTCCGCAAATTTAAGTAGTAAAAAGTACGGTTCGTTATAGGTTAGTTTCCAACTGATCAGTCAGTTGACTTTAGTTATTAAGTCCAGCTGCTGAGTTCAGTTTGCTCGATCAGTTAATTCGTATTTTCAGTTGGTTGATTAGTTTGTCAAACTCCAGAATTTTGTTTCCAACAATTTCCCCCTTTATGGTGTTTGACAAAACTAACTAACTGAATGATTGATTGGACTCTTTGTAGATAAAATAAGAAACTGATCAATTGAATTTCACGATTGATTGGACTCTTTGTAGATAAAATAAGAAACTGATCAACTGAATCAGTAACTTGATGAGTACAGTGAAAATGGCTATTGAAACGAGAATTTCTTCTGTTGTTCTAGCATTATATTCCTTTGATTTCTTCCCCCTTTTTGTCAAACAACTCCATCTTCTAAGATAATTTTCGAACATCAGTTGAAAGAATTTTGACATCTGCTGAGATACTTGAGACAGCAGTTTGTAAATAGGTCTGTATCAATTCCATTTTGTTAGAAACAGAAGTTTCCAATCGTTGAACTCGTTGACTAACTATGTCTTGAGTTGTAAATAGGCTTTGAGCTAGACCTTTCTTCATCTCATCTACAGTTTTGGTGAGAGAATCCATGTTTGCTTGAATTGCTTTCAGTTTTGCAGAGTCATATTCAATTGAAGAATCCAATTTGACAGTGTGAGATACTTGTGTAGATTGAATCTTCTTGATCTCAGTAATTATCTGTTGCATATTGTGCTGCATATTTTGAATTTCTTCAAGAACAAGATCCATGTCTGTGAATTGAGGAGGAGGTGACTGATGAGAAGATTCAGGTTGTCTTGTGGTTTGATCAAATATTACCAACTCTTGGTTAGTTGCTACTGTTTCAGCAACATTCTGAACTGAAGTGATTGGTGCAGCAATGTTTTCTGAAATTTGAGGTGGAGAGAGTGGATTTTGATCAGCGGATGAACTGCCTGGAATAATAACATAATCTGATGAAGCAAAAATTGGTGCCTTTAAAGGATGATCTTGGGAATCTATTGGCACATCAGTTGAAATAGTTTGGTCAGCAGATAGCACTTGGTCAGTTTCCGTTGGTGTATCTTGTTGAGAGTTTACTGAACTTGGTTCTGATTCTTTTGTTTGAATGATCAATTGACTCTTCACATTTTCAGCAACTGCTTGACTTGGAGATTTTTCTAGTTCATCAGTTTGAGTAACTTGTTCAGCATAGATTTCTGGCTGAACCGGTGCTTCTTGTTGTTCTTGTATTGAATCTGAGACTGGTTCTTCATCAGCAAGTGGTTCAACTATTTCTTTAGATGGTGACTGAATTTCTTGTTCTGGTTCTTCAGTTAACGGAGCAACTGATTCAGAATGCATTTCTTCTAGCTGAGCTTCCAGAGCTAGGGCCTGAATGATTTCATCAATGTTTGCAAAAGATAGTTCAGTTTCTGAATATAGTTGATGTTCAACCTGAGAAGATTGAGGCACGTCTTGAGCTGGCTCTTCAGCAGCCGGTTGTGATCATGACTCTTTCTGTTGGGAGGAGGGTGAATCTTTGTCTGCTTTTGAATTTAAGGATATGTCAGGAAGAACCAATTCCTGATCATGTTTCCAAAATTTGATTTCACTTTGTAGATTTCTGAGATCTGTGTCCAGTTGGGTGAACACAGCTCTATCAATATATGCAGTGGGAC
The DNA here is from genome assembly GCF_022965805.1 of Primulina eburnea. Classification (NCBI taxonomy): domain Eukaryota; kingdom Viridiplantae; phylum Streptophyta; class Magnoliopsida; order Lamiales; family Gesneriaceae; genus Primulina; species Primulina eburnea. Next base: position 15,450,468 of record NC_133116.1, read on the forward strand.
TGATAGGGTTGTAATTTTTCCTAAGCTCAGCAACAACTTGCTGAAGCTTCTTTTTCTTGAGAGATCAAAGAAATACTTCTTCCTCTGCAAAGCTTGATGAATTGAAGAAGCCTTGACGATCTTTAGCACTGCTCTTTCCAGAGCAATGAATCTTTTTAGCTTAGATTTTTTGAGTAGGTCCTTGGCAAAAACATGAACTCTGAATTTCATCCATTCTTCAAAAACTTGAAGTTTTTCTTCAGCGAAGTGATTTACCTCTTGCCAAATCAGATCAATATGAGTTTGAATGGCATTTGTAGGTCGAGGTTCCTCTTGAATTTTACCCTTGCCCTTGGAATCAGTTAGAATGTGAGGGATGGACAATCCAGATGTAGTAGCATCAATCCTTTCTATGAGTACAACTCCAGTTGGTCTAGGAAAAGGTAAAGAAGTATGACGAGTGATTTGAATAAGTGGAGCTTTTACTCCAGCAAGTCTGGTCTTATCACTAGATTCAGTGTTTTTCATCTTTGACAGTGTGGAGAGCAAAGTTGATTGTCCTTCAGTTGAATGCTCAGCTGAGATTGCTTTCAAGGGAACAGCTGGTATTGGCTGTTCAGCGTTTGATTTTAATAATTTATTAGTTGGGATAAATTCAACTGTTGTTATTGGTTTGGTTCTTTGCGTCCTTGGTCTCTTGACAAGTTTAGGAGAAGGAGTTTTCTCTGAATCTGATTTACTGATAATCAGTTTTTGATTTGCAGTCTTCCGTTGAGTCAAGTTTTTGGCCTTCTTTACTGGTGTTGGAGTAGACTATTTGGAAGAAATATCTGGTTTGGTCTTTAGAGGTAAGATGTTCTTTGCAGTGAATATTTTGAACTTGGATGATTTTACAGCATTTTCAGCTACCAATCCCTTAATTTTCAAGAGATAACTGATTGGAATGGCATAGCCTCTTGATTGTTTGGCAGATTTAAGCATATTCTTCAGAATTTTGAAAATAATATGCCTCCAGTTAGCTTTCTTTCCTCCCATTATGATGGTCATCACTTGAAATTTTTCAAGAGTAAGGGCAGCATAAGATCCTGCCTTAGCCAATATGCCCTTTGCCACAATATCAGCCAATAATTGAATTTCTGATTTCAGTTCTTTCTTTGGATCGGAAACTTTGATTTTCCGTCCATCATCAGACAGTAAAGATTGCATCTCCTCAATATCAGATGTTTTAACTTCAGAAAAGTTTGCATACCCCTCAGTTGGCAAGGAGAAAATTTCTCCGAAAGTCTCTTCAGTTAGGATCAATAGCTGATTATTGATAGTTATAGAGATACTTCCATCAACAGTCACATACCCTTTCAGATAGAATCATTTACTACCTTGGTGTATATCTCCTGCGAAGATTGTCCCAAGAACATCCTGAGACCAGCATTTTCAATTTTCAGAAAAATGTTCCCAACATCAGCTTCTTGAATTGATAGAACTGAGTCAAAATCAATGGCCATGACTGTAATGACCCGAATTCCTATTTTGAATGAAGTATTAATTAAGATATAATTAATGAGTTGTTAATTAAGTATTATTAAAGAATTGATAATTCGGGATTAAGTTGTTGGTATCCACCGAATTTTAAATGGATAACCCGACCTACTTCGGATTACATTATCTCGAGAAATCCAACTAGACCAATGAGATTCTGACACGTGGCAGATAAGATTGGTTCAGATTTTCTGAAATAGTCCGGATGCAGCCTATAAATGGAAGCCGATTCTTTTGTTTCCTTCACCGCATTCTTCATAGAGAGTTCTAGTTGTACCTTAGGTTTTCTAGCCAGTTTCTAGGGCACTTTGGTGTCGGGAAGTTTCGGAGCTAGTGTCGACTCGAGGAGGGTCGGTGTACTGAGATCGAGACATCATCAGCGGGCTGACGACGGACGCAGGTATAATCCTAAATCCTTAGATAATGATTTAAGGATAGGGAGATCTTTGTAGCATGTTTGATCTGGTTTGTTAGTGATTTCATTATGTTGGTATTGTCTAGGTTCAGAGCTTTCTGTCAAATTGTTTTAGTGAGGTACGTGATGTACTGACTGAGATATCCAAGCGTAGTATACACACTTATATGCTGCATATTTATCTGTTGCATGATACATGTTTTACTGCTTTGGAATATTATGCATGACATATCATGTTGAGCCTGATATCTTTTGAGATATACCTCGTTTGTTGGGGCCGCTCAGCCCTATTCTGTATTGTGGACGATGGGGCATCGAGAGCTACCGTGTTCGACGGGACCCGCGGGCTCTGATGACCTGGACATTGCAGGTCCACGTCTTGATGATGAGTGTGGGAGCCAAAACATGCCTAGGGCAGATCAGAGACTACACACTCAGGCGCCTCTAGACTGAGCATGAGATTCTTGACTTGATCCTTGATATCCGAGCATATTGCATTTTGCATGCATCATATCAGTTTGTATACTCGTGCATTCTCGTTTTGGGCGATTGTCGCTCACGTCCTTGTTTTCATCTTGGGCACCCCATTCCACGGGGCAGGTCTTAGGTTGGACGGTTCGGACGACCAGGGCAGTGGCTAGAGCAGTTGGGTTTCGGTGGTGATCCAGTGGAGGTTTTCTGTGGTTTATAGTTTTCTCGTTCAGAATCATGTATTTGTTATGGTTGTATTAATGTTTAAGACTGTCGTTATTGTTTTGTTTTCATTTGGGTTGTAAGATGATTAAGTATTTGGTTTCCGCTGTTTAACTGTTGGTATTAAGTTTAATGTTGCATGTTTATTAGTCTGTTTAGTAGTGGCTCGGGTAAGGGCGCTACAATGACATTCATCATATGAGCAGGGATCTGATTTGCCATTGTTGAGAGTAAGGAAATCTGAAATTTTGCGAAATATAAGCTCGAAATGTATGAATTTGTTCTAAGATGATGTACGCATAGAAAAGAAAAACTGAATTGAAGCGGGCTTAGTACAGGTGTTCGTGACTGTTTAAATTCGGGACATGTGTCAGTCCATTAAATTTTTTGAATAAAGACGTGTGTACGTGTGCTATAAGCGTGTGTTCAATTTAAATGGTTCAAATGTTTCCACGTTTTCAAAATGAGATTCATCATTAGATAATAGACAGTCACGTAACTTGATTTGGAATATAATTTGTTTTAATTAATTAACTTATATGAGAAGATTAGTGAAATTCCCAACTGAAAGATCAGTTGTAAAACTGTGTCCTTTCTGTTGAGAGTTTACTAACATTTGTCTTCTCAGTTAACTTGTTAAAACCATTATTCCCACTTAATTAGTGCATAAAATAATTAAAGCGAATAAATTTAAAGATCAGAAAAATTATCATTTGATGAAACGTTGATGACCCTTCAGCTTCCTTGATATTCTGCTATAAATAGAGATAACACGATTAGTTTCAGTCATATTAGTAACAAATATTCAAGACGAGAAAAATGGCAGATGCGAGTAGTTCGAGTGCTTCGCCTTTTTCTCTGGAAGCTAGAAAAGCTGCTATAGAAGACGAAGTCTTCTACACAAGTCTTCCCTACGGGGAAAAGTTACAGGAGCTTGCGTTCCTGTATAATTTTGGAGAGGCTACCACTCCCAAACTGATGGCAGAGTTGAGAGAGGTGCGAGAGGATTTGCACATAGCTGTGTGGGTGGACATCTTTACAGATGGTCATATCTATCAGCTGATGCTTCGAAAGGAACTGGAGATCCTTAATCGCATAGCTTCTTCTCATAGCTTTTGCAAGACATCTTCCTCAGCTCTATCTGTTTGGTTGAGAATGTGGAAAGATGATATAGAGGAAAAATATGAAAATGTAGTTCAAGCAAACATTTAGCGTTCAATGAAGTATTTATTTTGGCTTATCTTTATTTTTCCTTTTCCTGCAAATAATAAATTTCATTATATGAATTACGATTATAAACAGATGAACTGATGATTGGTTAAGCATTAAATATTCAATGTCAAACTGATATCAGTTGATAATGATCAACTGATAATTAAGAAGTCTCGGTAAATGAGAAAAAAGTTTTAGTTGACTTGAGTCTCTTCGGTTCTTTCAGATTTTAAATTTTATCAGTCTATAAATAAGATGATAGAATGTGAAACAATAAAAATTCAGTATGTCGGACTCTGATGCATGCAGCAGTACACACATTCATGTCACTGAACAATCGAATCCTCATTTAGAGGAAATGAAAAGAAGGATGGAAGACTATGTTTTCAAAAAAGTGATGTCAACATGGTATAAGATTCATGAGTTGCAGAGGGTGAGTAGAAGTGGTGCAATTCCTACTCGTGCTCAAGCAGCAACAACAAGAAAATATCTTGAACGTTTTGAAGTTAGGCATGTTACAGATTTTATTGAGGACAAGTGTCTGTTGGAAGCAATGTTATGGAAGGTGTGGCAAGTGGTTGATAAGATTTATAAAACTAGGGATTTTTCTAGAATTCGAATTTATGAGATGAATGATTGGGTTAGAGAATGGTTAGATACAGTTGGTTCTATGATTTCTTCTGTAAATTGGGATCGGTGGTATTCTTAATGGAATATTATTTTCAATTTGTTGTGTTCTTATTTTTTGCTGATAATTCTGTTAGTAAAGTAACATTAGTGATAATTTTAAGACAAATCAATTAAACCAAGAATATTGCGAAAGTAAGAAAACATAGTCTCGGGTAATGGTTTGGTGAAGATGTCAGTTGCTTGTTGTTCAGTTGATATATACTCCAGTTTAATGTTCTTCTTCAAAGCATAATCTCTAATGAAGTGGTGTCTGACATCTATATGCTTTGTCCTTGAGTGAAAAACTGGATTATAAGTGATGACAATTGTACTCGTGTTGTCACAAAATATGGGTGAATTATTTGTAATCACTCCATAATCTTTCAGTTGTTGCTGGATCCAGATCAGTTGTGCACAACAACTACCAGCAGCAAGATATTCTGCTTCAGTTGTTGAGGTAGCTATGGATGTTTGCTTCTTGCTGAACCAAGAGATCAGCCTGCCTCCTAGAAACTGACAAGATCCACTTGTGCTTTTGCGATCAAGCTTACATCCTGCATAATCTGCATCTGAATATCCAACTAAATTGAAAGTATAGTATTTAGAATACCATAACCCAACATTTTGTATGCCCTTAAGATATCTCAAAATTCTTTTAGCAGCTGAGAAGTGTGATTGCTTAGGATTTGCTTGAAATCTAGCACACATACACACAGCACATACAATATCAGGGCGACTGGCAGTTAGGTATAATAATGACCCTATTAAACCTCGATATAGTGTCGCCTCAACTGATATTCCCCCTTGATCAGTTTCCAATTTTACCGATGAGCTCATGGGAGTATTTGCAGCTGAACATGATTCCATGCCAAATTTCTTCAGCAGCTCCTTTGTATATTTAGTCTGATTGATGAATGTACCAGTCTCCAGTTGCTACACTTGCAGTCAAGAAAGAATGTCAGTTCACCCATCATGCTCATTCCAAACTTATCCTACATCAGCTTAGCAAACTTTTCGCATAATTTGGGGTTAGTTGACCCAAATATGATATCATCAACATAAATTTGAACTAATAAAATGTGATCATTTTTAGTGAATTTGAACAATGTCTTATCAACTGAACCAACAGAAAAATCATGATCAGTTAGGAATTTTGAAAGTGTTTCATACCAATCTCTGGGAGCTTGTTTAAGACCATATAAGGTTTTGTTCAAATGATATACATGATTAGGAAAGTTGTGATTTTCAAAACCTGGGGGTTGTTCAACATATACTTCCTCTTGTAGTTGACCATTTAGGAATGCGCTTTTGACATCCATTTGATAGACTTTGAAGTTTTTGAATGAAGCATATGCAAGGAATATTCTGATTGCTTCCAGTCTTGCAACTGGTGCATATGTTTCATCGTAATCGATTCCTTCCTCTTGCCTGTATCCTTGTGCTACTAGTCTCGCTTTATTGCGCATAACTGAACCATCCTCGTTTAATTTGTTCATGTACATCCATTTTGTACCTATAATAGTTTTTGAAACTGTTCTTGGAACTAAGTTCCAAACATTGTTATGAGTGAACTGATTTAGCTCTTCTTGCATTGCATTGACCCAGTTAGGGTCAGCAAGAGCTTCATCAGTTTTCTTTGGTTCCAGTTGTGAAACAAAAGCTGAACAGATAAATAGATTTAGCATTTGGTTGCGAGTTCTTACTGGATCAGATGGATTTCCTATTACCAATTCAGGTGGATGTGATTTTCTCCATCTGTACTCAGTATTTGTTGTATCAGCATTTTCTTCAGTTGGTAACTGAATATCATCAGTTTGCTATATCAACTGATCATTAGAAATGGCTTTTGGTTCAACTGATTGATCTGACACTTCTGGTTCGGGTGTTTGAAGAGTGTTTTGATTAATATGATTGTCTTCTTCATTATCAAACTCCAAACTGATATCTGTCAGTCGATCAACTAGCTCAACTTGATCAGTTGGCTTATCAGTTAGTTCAGTTTCATCGAAATCAACATGAGCAGATTCTTCAACATTTAGGGTTTTCTTGTTGAAGACTCTATAAGCTATACTAACTGATGAGTATCCAAGAAATATTACCTCTGTAGATTTAGCATCAAACACTCTTAAATAATTTTTACCATTATCAAGGATAAAACATCTGCAACCGAATATTTTGAAGTAAGTAATTATACTTTTTCTTCCATGCCAGATCTCATATGGTGTTTTCATATTATTATTATTAATCATTGATCTGTTCTGAGTATAACACGCAGTGTTTACTGCCTCTGCCAAAACCTTTGAGAAATACCAGAATCAGCAAGCATTGTTCTAGCAGCTTCTTTAAGGGTCCGATTTCTTCTCTCAGCTACACCATTTTGCTGAGGAGTTCTAGCTGCTGAGAGCTCATGCTTGATTTCAGAATTTTCCAGAAAATTTGAAAGAGTTTTATTGATAAATTCAATTCCTCGATCTGATCTGATTCGATCAATTCCAACTGATTTTTCATTTAAAAGTCTTCTAAAAAGCTTGATCATTTGTGCAGCAGTTTGGTCTTTTGATTTGAGAAAGATAACCCAAGTAAATCTTGAAAAATCATCAACAATCACCAAGGTGTATTTCTTTCCCCCTAAACTCATGACTGGTATAGGACCAAAGAGATCCATGTGCAATAGTTCTAAGCATCGGGATGAAGATTTACAGCCCTTGTTTTTAAAAGACGATTTTACTTGTTTTCCAAACTGACATGCTGAGCAAAGTTTTTCTTTAGAAAATTCTATTTTGGGCAAACCAGTTACGAGTTCATGTTTACTTAGATAGGCAATGGATTTAAAATTTAAGTGACTTAGTCTCTGGTGCCACAACTAGTTTTTAGATGATTTGGAAGCTATAAAACAAACTGGTGCATTAGTTTGATCATTCCAACTGACTTTATATGTGTTTCCAAATCGTTTTCCAGTTAGTATGATTTCATCAGCTGAAGTTTTAACTGAGCATGAGTTTTTGTCATAATGTACTGAAAATTCACTGTCGCATAATTGACTGATGCTGATCAAGTTATACTTCAGGTTTGCTACTAATAGAACATCTTTACATGTAAAATTACCATGGATAAGCTTACCATTACCCACAGTTCTACCTTTGGAATTGTCCCCGAAACTGATATTTGGACCACTGTATTTGATCAGTTGAGATAGCACACTTGTATCTCCTGTCATATGTCACGAACATCCACTGTCCAAATACCATATTGAGTTCTTGTTTGTACCTGTTACCTGTTGGCTAGATGACTCTTCTGCTGCATCATTATCCATTTAGCACTTTACTTCCTCATCATCACTAGAACTGCATGAGCTTTCTGGTTCCGACTCTTCACTGTCAGTTTTTGCCCATTTAGATTTGTTTTCTTCAGCTAAGAGTACTTCATGTTTCTTTCTGAAAAACTTTTTATCTTCCTTGGGTCTTCTTTTGTGTTCATATGATTTCTTTCTTCTGTCAGTTGAGCCTTGGATATACTTCTTAGGTTTAGGACAATCAGCAATAAAGTGGCCTGATTTGCCACAATTGTAGCATGCATTTTATTCATCCTTGGAGTTGTTTCTTTGATATGGTTTCTGGAAATTTTCTTGATTCTTTCTCATAAACCTTCCAAATTTTTTGATAAACAATGACATAGCATTGTTACTCAAATGATCAGCAGATTTTTCAACTGAACTGATTTGTTCAGTTCTGACAGCAGCTAGAGCAGTTGTGGCTGCAGAAGTAGATGATTCTCCTTCTCTGGTTTGCAGCTCAAATTCGTAGGCCTTTAAATCATCAAATAGATCATGGAGTTCGATTTGGTTCAGATCTTTTGACTCTCTCATTGCCATGGTCTTGACATCCCATTCTTTGGGAAGACCTCTCATTACATTCAGTGCAATTTCTTTGTTGGTAAACACTTTTCCAAATGCATTTAGCTCATTGATGATACTACTTACTCTTTCATCATACTCGTGCATCGATTCTCCTGCTTTCATTTTGATGTTATCAAACTTCTTCACATAAACAGAAAGTTTATTTTCTTTGGTTTGATCATTTCCTTCACACAATTGGATCAGATTTTCCCAAATTTCTTTGGCAGTTTTACACATCTTTATTTTGCTGAAAGTTGCTTTGTCCAGTGTTTTGTACAGAATGTCTTTGGCCACATTATAAAGATTTGCTTTTCTTTTATCTTCAGTTGTCCATTCATCTCTGGGCTTTGCTATTCTTTGTTGTGCCCCTTCTGTGATGGCAACTGCTGTATTTGCTTTTAGAATCTTCATGGGTCCATCAGTTATGACATACCACATGTCATCATCTTGTGCCGCTAAATGAGCTTGCATTCTGATTTTCCAATCATCGAATTCTTCTCTGGAGAACATAGGAATTTTGTTGAATGAAGTCATGCTATCATGTTTGTAGATCAAAAGTATTCAAGAACAAGATTCACCCGCTCTGATACCACTTGTTAGGATCGGTTAACGTATCAAGAGTGTTTAGAAGGGAGGGGGGGGGGGGGTTGAATAAACACTCTCAATTAAAATTGATCTTTTCGAATTTGGAGTTCAGTCTGGTGACAAACTGATTATCGAAATCTTGTTGGTCAATATCAATCAGTTAAACTGAATCAGTTGCGGAAAGTAACTGACTGAAAGATAGAATACAAAAATAAAATGCTCAAGAGTTGTTTCTGGATGTTCGGAGATTTCAATTACTCCTACGTCACCCCTTCTATCAAAAGGATAGGAAATCTGTAACGTACCGTACTTTTCATACTCAAAATTTGCGGAAAAATGAAAAATTTTCTTAAACATAAAGTAATATTCAAAGTTTGCCATAATAATATCTCAACCAAGTCCCCCATAAGATATGGTTGTTCAAAATAACTACAATAAAATTTGCTCACAAAACGTTTGCTCAAAATGTTTCCCTCAAAGCATGAAATCAGAGTAAATTAACATTTGCATAAAAACATAAACATTGCGGTCCTCGGGTTAGCCTCCCGCTCAGTCCAAGCCTGCCCCTTGGTCACCACCTCCTGTCTCCTCATCAACATACTCACCTGCAACTATCAAGCCTAGGGAGTCTAAAGACTCAACACGTATAAACTGGAAAATAGCGAGTACTACATAATAAAACCGCATGCAACTTTAAAATAGAACATACATACTTGAACTTGAATTTACGTACTAAAACTTGAACATACGTACATAACATAGACGTGCCATAACGTGAAAAATTGTCATAAACATACTGCATATTAGAACATACGTAACATCATCATTTTGTGTGGAGGCATGTTTCAAAGCAAGTGAGCCATAACATAATAAATGCCTGATTAGACAAACCACAGTACTGGGCCGACAGGGACGTATCCACTGCCACATACATGAGATCCCCATTCATAATTTACGGGCTGGTTGGTCCCCATTCATAATTTAACGCTTTCCAACCTCGATCTAACCCGTTCATAGTTTAACGGGCGGATTGGACCCCGTTCATAATTTAACGCTTTCCAATCCTAAACATAATTTGGTCACAAGACATGTAGCATACCTCAAAATCTTAATATATTTTCTTGCACGTCAAACATACTTACTTGGCATTGCGGGATTCGTTGGATTTCACTTGGAGCCGCTGCTGCACATGCTAAATGAATTTCAACACTTAACTTGCATAACTTACACGTAGGTACTCGAGCTCACCACCGAAGTGCATAAATAGCTTGTCATTCTAGTTCACTCGGAACTCTACCTCGTTTAATCATACTAACCGTGACATCAAACCCCGAAACAAACTCAATAGTATCGTGTGAACATTTCCCAACCATAAAAGACATACACTTACTATTAAAACTTGAAAAGAAGCAAGAACAAAATGTTTGGACAGAAGGGGTGGCGCTCGGGCGGTAAAACTTTACCGCTCGGGCTCCTGGGTCCGCGCTCGGGCGGTAACAAATTTCCGTTCGAGCGTCGAGTGTACTGGGAAGAACCCTCGGACTGAAAGAATGGCGCTCGGGCGGTGAGAAATTATCGCTCGGGCGCCGAGTGTACTGAACTTCGCGACTCTGAAACTTAAACTCTCCATTTTCGATTACGCAGACCGTGGCAACATCCCGAGGCTCATCCTAGGACACTAAGGCACTGACTCGACTCCCCAAAACATTCCAACGACGACGTACACCAAGCAAGCACTCAAATTCGTAAACTCAAATTTTGACACCAATTCGTTTCCTACGACTTCTAATGCATTCGAGTGCCTATCGACACTAAATGACGTATCAATTAACATCCCAACATCATACTAATCATACCTAGATGCAGCAACGATCACCCGTCGATCCCCAACGAAGCTTGCAACATAGAAACTTCAAGAAAACAATTTTCGTAAAAGTCGCAGTTTGAGCAGTCCCATGAAAAGTGCCATAACTCACTCAATTTTCATCCAAAAATCTCGAGTTTTATATCAAATCGAAGGCATCGAAATGTTCTACAATTTTTTAGTTGAAATTTTTCTCAAAATCCGAACGGAATAATCGCAGTTTTCAACAGAACAGTAAAGTTACGAGATTTCAGATCTAAAAAGTATTTCAAAACGCATTCAAACCATTTTCCGCTCAAACGACGAATGTCATACATGAATTTTTACGCATACAAATAACATAACACATAATATGACAAGATCGATGCAGAAAGAACAGAATATACGTGCCTTATGATATCAAACGTTACCGAAACGGCGTCACCGAAGCGGAGATGGAAGCGAGGTTGATCCGGGACGATCGTGCAACGATTTTCTTACCACAAAATACTCGAAACCTGCTGGAAATCTCGTGGAGGAGGGGCGGCTGTTCTAGGAACAAGAACCATAGGTCTTTCCTTGTTTTAAAATAATAAAAATGTGAATTGAGATAGTGTGTGTGTTTACCCGATAAGTAGTGTGTGAAATAATTTGTGTGTGCGTGTGTTTTAATAGGAATTTAAGTAATTAAATTGTTTAATTACTCTATTAAAATGCCAAATAAAAGGCTAATCAAGTTTCTCCTTAAAATGCTAGTTAAAATATTATAACATGCTAATCCACTATTAACTCTAAATAATTTCTCTTGCTTAAAAAAATAAAATTACACACGCACTAAATATTTAAAGGTTTTTAAAAGTTTAAAACTAAATAAATTATTTAAAATGCTCCATCCTTGCTTTTAAAAATAAAATAATGCATATTTAATTTGCCAAAAATAGTCATCGGGTCTTTTGCTCAATCCCGCTTCGAATGAACGCCTGAAACATGAAACTCGAATAACATTTTAACGTGCATCACATAAACATAAAAAATTTAAAATAATGCATTTATATAAATCATGCACCGCTAAAATCAATATAAAATTAATTAAATTATTTAATAATTAAATGAATGCATGGGTTATACGTGTACTGAATTTGGGCACTACAGTTCCTCCCCCACTTATAAAAATTTCGTCGTAGAAATTAAATCTTACCGAACAACTCCGGGTAGCGAAGTCTCATATCTGCCTCTGACTCCCACGTGGTGTAGAACCCGTAAATTGGATTGCGTATAAGCCATGCATAATTCTAGTATTTAAAAATTAAAATGATTTTATCGTATGAGTATTTAAATTATTTTCTTTAAATTTATTTATTTTACGCAGTAGTTTAATTGTTATCTTTTCAGTTAAATAAGTGAGGCCGGACTGGAGATAGGAGAATTGAGATAAGTTAATAAGGACTTATTTAAGTAGTGGTAATTTAGCATATTAGTAAATATAATTTAAAAAGTTGGCATGCATGCAAGTTATTAAAATTCTTTGGTATTTTATTTAAATGTTTTAAAGCATTAATGCATGTTTATTTCATCAATTTATGTTTAAGTATTTTTATGCATTTTAGGCATAATTCATGCATGATAGGATTTAATTCATGAAATTCATGCATTAGAATTTCTAGATGCATTTCACGTTCAAACGAGGATCGGAGACCGGAGAATTTTCATGAAAATTATTTTATTATACGATTTATTTTAATAAATTAAGTTAAGGTATTTTTAAGGGTATTTCTCAAAAATGGGATTTTATTTGGGTATTTTTACTCGCATGATTTTATTTTTAACGGTACACAAATTTTATCGAATCGGGGGACTTTTTAAGGGTTCGGCTAATATTTTCAAAATCTTTCCAACACGAAATATTTTTCGGGAGCGTGTTTGGATCTAATGGTCCTATTTTTAAGCTTATTGGGCTTACATATCTTTTTAATCTTTTAATTACATAACTTAAATCCCATTAACCATTTATTTAGTTTTTAATCAAACTCCTAAACACCCATTTAACCTAAACCTAAATACCCCACATAGCCGACACCTCCCCTCATCAGCAGACACTCTCGTTTTCAGCACTCTTTCCAGCTGGTGGCCTCGGTTTGGCTTAATCTTGCAAAGAAATTCATCCGGTGTTCTCTTTTTCTTGTTTCGTTCATCGTTCATCATCAAGGCACGCGTTTGTATCCTTCTTCATGCATCATACACGTTTTATATACGCTGTTGTATGCTTGTCTGTTCATAAAACTCTCGATCTAAGCATGTGTAGGAAGGATTATCGAATTTTCATGTGTTCTTGCATTCTTATGTTGCTGCTCACGTTCCATTCTGATTTTTGTGCAAGGGCTGCTGTATTATGATGGTAAAGGGCTGTGCAGATAGTGGTTGTTGAGTTTAGGCGCTGGAGGGTGGAACTTGGTCGGATTTGGATGAAAGTTTGATGGCCGATCGAAGGTGAGATGGTGAGAGCGTTCGATCCAAGTGTCCTGCCACCCCAGCTGTGCAAGGGCCTTCCCCATCCCTGGACCAGACATTGGTGGGTCTTTTTTGGGGTCTGGAATGGCTCGAATCACACTGGAGCGAAGGCACAATCGATCGGGCCATGTAGCGTCGAGTTGGTCTCGGTAGTAAGCTTGTTGGTGATTCTCGGTTCCTAGCTGTGATGTAGCTTGCATGGGGTCGATTGTATGGTTAAGATAGGTTTGTTAGGGTCTAATCTAGGTCCATGTTAGGTGGGTTAAGAGCTGGTGCATCGGTGATTAGCTGATGGAGTGAAATTGGGAAAAAGGGTGTATGAGGTGGTGACTTGTGGGAGGACCGAAATTTTTGCCAAGTTCTGAAATTTTTAGTAGTGCATTTGGGGGGTCCAATGTCATTATTTTAGTACTTTTAAGTATTTCTAAATATGGTAAAAAGTTGGGAATAATTTGATTGAGTTTCGGTTCGATTCAGGTTAAAACCGGGACCTAGGTCCAAGTTTTAAAACGAATAGGTTAAGTTATGAAATGGGCTTGGGATTTACGTCTAAGAATGGTTTTAAATATGTTTTGGAACTTTTTAAGGAGTTTGGTAAGCTTCGGGTCAATTTTAGAGGTCCAGGGGTAAAACGGTAATTTTTGGATTTCTAGGGCAAAATGGTCATTTTGCACCAGGGGTGAGATTTTGGTCCTGGCAGCGCCCTGAGCACAAGTTCATGATATTTTTAAGTGTTCATGCATCACGTTTACGATTTTTACGCTATTATAATAATTATGGTGCATACTTGGTTTAAAGGAATTAAGAGAGGAATTAAGTGAGAAAGTGAAGAGCACTCCGTCTCCGCCACGCCGCGTCGTTATTTCGTTTGTTTTCTGTCAGAACAAACCAAGGCCTGTTTATATCTTCTTTCACTCTTCAATCAAGCCATATAGGTATTTTTAAATATCGCAAGTACATGATTTTAATGGAAGAAGATCGAAATTGTTCATATTTAATTATGTCGGTTAATTATATTACGTGCAAAATATTCATTTTGAGATTTATGCGATATTGCTTGTGGTCACTTTACTATCATGATTAAATCCGGTCGCCAGTTACCGGTCCGGTCTTCAGTTACCGGTTATGGGAGCATTATTAAATCCGGTCGCCAGTTTCCGGTCCGGTCGCCAGTTACCGGTCAGTTCAGTTGTTTCACCCAGTATACTGCTGCAGTAGTCTGATAAGACGTACATTATTAAATCCGGTCGCCAGTTACCGGTCCGGTCACCAGTTACCGGTCAGTTCAGTTCAGTTCAGTTCACGGGCCACTTGCGTAGACCATAATCTCACCAGAAAATTATTACATGCTATTTCAGTACAGGGCTCCAAGGAGCAAACATTTTAATTATCGTTGGATAAACTTTTTCTGTTATTTCGAAAATGTTAATCTCTTCCGCTGCCACTTTGAACATCAAACTTTATTTATCAGTTAATTTATGAATGAGGCAATTTTAATTATTTAAAAAGAAAAATTTTAATTTTTTCCGCAAATTTTCGAACATGAATTTTCGGGCCTTTACACGTGGCTTCTTCCACTGATTAGTTTAGCCACCGAACTTTGACTAGCTTAGTCACTCTGTTCCGGAGTCTGCGCTCCTGCTTGTCTAGGATTTGGACTGGTCTCTCCTCATAGGACAGGTCTGGAGCCAACTGTAACGGCTCGTAACTCAGAACATGCGAAGGATTAGCCAAATATTTCCTCAGCATCGAGACATGGAACACATTGTGCACCTCTGCCAGATTCGGCGGAAGGGCAACACGATAGGCTAGTGTCCCAACTTTGTCCAAAATCTCAAACGACCCAATGAACCTCGGACTCAGCTTGTCCTTTTTCCCAAATCTCATAACACCCTTCATAGGTGCTATCTTGACGAAAACGTGATAACCAACGGCAAACTCGAGATCTCTCCTCCTCTTATCAGCATAGCTCTTTTGACGACTTTGGGCAGTCTTCATTCTGTCACGAATCTTGACCACCACTTCTGCAGTCTGCTGAACTATCTCTGGACCAAGTTCCGCTCTTTCACCAACTTCATCCCAATGAACTGGTGATCTACACTTCCTCTCATACAACGCCTCATAGGGAGCCATACCAATAGATGCTTGGAAGCTGTTGTTGTAGGTGAACTCCACTAGAGATAGTCTAGACTCCCAAGTTTATTGAAAATCAATCATGCAGGCTCTCAGAAAATCCTCTAAAATCTGAATCACTCGCTCAGACTGACCATCTGTCTGCGGGTGAAAAGCTGTACTGAAAAGCAACTTCGTTCCCATGGCTGCGTGGAAGCTCTTCCAGAAGGAGGACGTAAACCTCGGGTCCCTATCGGATACAATCGAAACTGGGAACCCATGCAAACGGACTATCTCCCGGATATAAAGCTCCGCATACTGCATCATGGGGAAGGTCGTCTTCACCGGTAGAAAATGCGCTGACTTGGTGAGTCGGTCCACTATAACCCAAATGGCATTAAAGCCCCTGACTGATCTAGGCAGTCCAATTACGAAGTCCATCGTGATGTTCTCCCATTTCCACTCTGGGATGGGGAGTGGCTTAACCAATCCCGCTGGCCTATGATGTTCTGCCTTCACCTGCTGACAAGTGAGGCATTCAGACACAAACCTGCGGATGTCTCTCTTCATCCCTGACCACCAATACAGAATCTGTAAGTCCTTATACATCTTGGTACCTCCTGGATGGATAGAATACGGAGATGTGTGTGCCTCTGTCAGAATATCCTGTCTAATCGAACCACCACTAGGCACCCACATTCTACCTCTGTTTCTCACAATGCCGTCTGAAACTGTGTACAAAGCACTGCCCTTGGCTTCATCTTTCAGTTTCCATTTCTGTAGCTGCTCATCTGAAGACTGTCCTGCTCGGATACGGTCTAGCAAATCAGATTTGACTGTCATATTAGACAGCCTAGGGGCTCTGCCCTCACGATAAATCTCTAGACCAAACTTCTGAATGTCTGACTGAAGAGGTCTCTGTGCTGATAACTGAGCTATGACGGCAACATTTCTGCTCAAAGCGTCTGCGACAACATTAGCCTTTCCCGGATGGTAGCTAATTTCGCAGTCGTAATCTTTCACAAGTTCCAACCACCGTCTCTGTCTCATATTCAACTCTTTCTGCGTGAAGAAATATTTGAGACTTTATGATCGGTGAAAATCTGGCATTTCTCGCCGTATAGGTAGTGTCTCCAAATTTTCAGTGCGAAGACAATGGCGGCTAACTCAAGATTGTGCGTCGGGTAGTTCTTCTCGTGCACTTTCAACTGCTTGGAATCATAAGCTATAACCCGACCCTGCTGCATCAATACTGCGCCTAACCCGAGCTTAGATGCATCGGTGTATAGCACAAATTCACCTTGTCCCGTCGGCATGGCTAGCACTGGCGCCGAAATGAGAGCTTGCTTCAACGTATCGAAGCTCTTCTGACATTCATCACTCCACACAAATTTCGCATTTTTCTTGGTTAGTGAAGTGAGTGGCACTGCTATGGATGAAAATCTCTTAATAAACTTACGGTAGTAACCAGCTAAATCCAAAAAGCTGCGGATTTCTGATGCATTCTTCGGCTCAACCCATTCCTTGACAGCTGCTACTTTCGCTGGATCCACCTCGATTCCACTGCTAGATACTATATGCCCCAAAAACGCTACTTTCTGCAACCAAAACTCACACTTACTGAACTTCGCAAACAACTTGCGACTCTGCAGAACCTGTAAGACTGTCCTCAAGTGTTGGCTATGATCCTCATGGCTCTTTGAGTATATGAGAATGTCGTCGATAAACACGATGACGAACTGATCCAGGTAGGGCTGAAATACTCGGTTCATGAGGTCCATGAAGATTGCTGGAGTATTTGTCAATCCAAATGGCATTACTAAGAACTCGTAATGCCCATATCTAGTTCTGAAGGCTGTTTTGTGGACATCTGCATACTTCACCTTCAGCTGATGATACACTGATCGAAGATCTATCTTAGAGAACACTGCGGATCCCTGCAATTGATCAAACAAGTCTTTGATTCTAGGAAGTGGGTATTTGTTCTTGATTGTTACCTTGTTCAACTCACGTTAATCGATGCAAAGTCTCATGCTCCCATCCTTCTTTTTCACAAAGAGTACTGGCGCGTCCCACGGTGAGAAACTCGGGCGGATAAAGTCCTTGTCTAGGAGCTCCTGGATCTGTTGCTTAAATTCTAACATCTCTGCTGGAGCTAATCTGTACGGTGCCTTAGAGATTGGCATTGTGCCTGGCATGAGATCGATTGTAAACTCTACCTCTCTATCATGTGGAAGGCCTGCGACGTCGTCTGGAAAGACGTCTGGGAAATCTCTGACTACTGGAACCCCTGATATGGAAGGAGTGGGCATGTCTGGTGCTGAGATGACACTGGCCAAGAAAGCCTGACACCCCTTAGAAATTAGTCTCCTCTCCTGCATGCAAGAGATCACTCGCAGGAAACTCCTCCATCTGGCTGGCTCAAAAAGATACTGCTCCAAGCCCAATGGTCTGACTAGCACTGATCTCTTCTGAAAGTCGATAAGAACTCTGTTCTTAGTCAGCCAGTCCATTCCCAATATGATGTCGAATTCTGGCATCGGCAATAGGATTAAATCTGCATATACTAGGTGGTCATGCAGTTCTAGATCGATATCTCTGACCACACTGGTAGCTAACAGCTCTTCCCCTGATGGGACTGTCACTGAAAAGTTCACGTCTAGGCCAATGGACTTGAGGTCCAAATGATTAGGAAACGTCTCCAATATGAAGGAGTGAATGGCTCCTGAGTCTATCAGTGCAGTTGTGGATAATCTCTTAATAAAAATGTTTCCTGAGATGCGTTAGCACAACACAAAACTTATATTCCCAAAATTACTATCATACCTCAAGCATAATAGAACTCAATATCCCTAGGCACACAAAATATTACTAGTACGCTAATAATCCCAAGTAAAAATTCCACATGCAAGGCAAAATAATACTGAGCTTATGTAGAAAATTTTACCAGTCAGTAAAGTGGTGTCTGGGTCCGCCTCCTGCGCATGCATGGCAAATACCTGCCCTGGGTTGGCTGCTTCCACTGCGGGCAATCTTTCAGCATGTGGTCGCTAGCTCCACACTTGAAGCACTTGCCTGATCCATATAAGCACTGTCCCGGGTGCTTGCGGTTGCATTTAGGACACACTGGGTAAGCAACGGACTTCTGAGGCGCCCCCTGCTACTGAATTGGGCCCTTGCCCTTTGGTGGTCCATGATACGGCTTCTTCCCTGGCGGCCCCTTACACGGTTTCTTGAACTGGGGCCTCTGATGCTGCTGCTGCTGGTGTTGCGGCGCTTGGTAGGGCCTCTTGCCCAACCTGTCAGCCTCAATATCCGCTGGTCTTGTTCCGCCGCCAAAGCCCTAGATACGGCGATTGCATAAGAAATAGGGCCAGCTACCCTCACATCACGGCGCAAGATCGGCCGCAATCCATCCATGAAATGCCTCAGTTTTGCTTGGGCGTCATTCGCAATGAGGGGTACGAAGTAACACCCCCTCTCAAACTTTCTGACAAAATCTGCCACACTACTGTCTCCCTGTCTCAGCGTCATAAATTCCTTGGTCAGACGAGAGCGTACCTCTTCAGTGAAGTACTTGGCGTAGAACACCTCTTTGAATCCGTTCCACGACAGAGTCTGCAAGTTTACTGCCACTGATGTACTCTCCCACCATATTCTAGCATCCCCTGACATCAAGAATATAGCACATCTGACCCTGTCAGCGTCATTCAGCTCCATAAAGTCAAATATTACCTCGATGGACTTGATCCATCCCTCAGCTACCATCGGGTCAGTAGTACCCGAAAACTCCTTCGGACTCATCCTCCGGAACTTCTCATATACTGCCTCTGGTCTAGGCCTCTCCTCGGGGCCTACAGCAGTCTAGTTTCTCGCAAACTGCGCGAAGAATTGCATCATACCAGCAAGCATCTGCGCCTGCATATCTGGTGGTGGTGGTGGAGGATTGGCTCTTCCCTTATCTCGAGGCTCTCTGTCCTCCTCCCTAGCTTCCTGGTTAATTATCCGTCTAGGAGGCATACTGTTCCAATGAATTACCCAACACGTAAACCTAACATGCATGACTATGATATGAATGACATACGATGCACGAAATTTGAACTTAAACATGAACATGCTGAAATCATGGCTTAATGCATATTATATAGTATAGAGTTTTGAAACTTTAAAACTTACAGACTTGAGGTGTAACTTTGTGAGCTTCTTGCGGCTGGCGGTAGGCGTAACCCTTTACAAGAACACCGCTCTGATTCCAAATGTAACGTACCGTACTTTTCATACTCAAAATTTGCGGAAAAATTAAAAATTTTCTTAAACATAAAGTAACATTCAAAGTTTGCCATAAAAATATCTCAACCAAGTCCCTCATAAGACATGGTTGTTCAAAATAACTACGATAAAATTTGCTCACAAAACGTTTGCTCAAAATGTTTCCCTCAAAGCATGAAATCAGAGTAAATTAACATTTGCATAAAAACATAAACATTGCGGTCCTCGGGTTAGCCTCCCGCTCAGTCCAAACCTGCCCCTTGGTCACCACCTCCTGTCTCCTCATCAACATACTCACCTGCATCGATCAAGTCTAGTGAGTCTAAAGACTCAACACGTATAAACTGGGAAATAGCGAGTACTACATAATAAAACCGCATGCATCTTTAAAATAGAACATACATACTTGAACTTGAATTTGCGTCCTAAAACTTGAACATACGTACATAACATAGACGTGCCATAACGTGAAAACTTGTCATAAACATACTGCATACTAGAACATACGTAACATCATCATTTTGCGTAGAGGCATGTTTCTAAGCAAGTGATCCATAACATAATAAATACCTGATCAGACAAACCACAGTACTCGGCCGACAGGGACGTATCCACTTCCACTTACATGAGATCCCCGTTCATAATTTAACGGGCTGGTTCATAATTTAACACTTTCCAACCTCGATCTAACCCATTCATAGTTTAACGGGCGGATTGGTCCCCGTTCATAATTTAACGCTTTCCAATCCTAAACATAATTTGGTCACAAGACATGTGGCGTACCTCAAAATCTTAAAATATTTTCTTGCACGTCAAACATACTTACTTGGCATTGCGGGATTCGTTGGATTTCACTTGGAGCAGCTGCTGCACATGCTAAATGAATTCCAACACTTAACTTGCATAACTTAGACGTAGGTACTCGAGCTCACCACCGAAGTGCATAAATAGCTTGTCTTTCTAGTTCACTCGGGACTCGACCTCGTTTAATCATACTAACCGTGACATCAAACCACGAAACAAAATATACAGTGTCGTGTGAACATTTCCCAACCATAAAAGACATACATTTACTATTAAACATGAAAAGAAGAAAGAACAAAATGTTTGGACAGAAGGAGTGGCGCTCGGGCGCCTGGGTCCGCGCTCGGGCGGTAACAAATTTCTGCTCGAGCGCCGAGTGTACTGGGAAGAACCCTCGGACAGAAAGAATGGCGCTCGGGCGGTGAGAAATTACCGCTCGGGCGCCGAGTGTACTGAACTTCGCGACTCTGAAACTTAAACTCTCCATTTTCAATTACGCAGACCGTGGCAACACCCCGAGGCTCATCCTAGGACACTAAGGCACTGACTCGACTCCCCAAAACATTCCAACGACGACGTACACCAAGCAAGCACTCAAATTCGTAAACTCAAATTTTAACACCAATTCGTTTCCTAATCTAATGCATTCGAGTGCCTATCGACACTAACCGACGTATCAATTAACATCCCAACATCATACTAATCATACCTAGACGTATCAACGATCACCCATTGATCCCCAACAAAGCCTGCAACATAGAAACTTCAAGAACACAATTTTCGTAAAAGTCGCAATTTGAGCAGTCCCACGAAAAGCGCCATAACTCACTCAATTGTCATCCAAAAATCTCGAATTTTATATCAAATCGAAGGCATCAAAAATTCTACAATTTTCTAGCTGAAAAGTTTCTCAAAATCCCAGCGGAAAAAATCTTAGTTTTCAACAGAACAGTAAGTTACGAGATTTCAGATCTAAAAAGTAATTCAAAACGTATTCAAACCATTTTCCGCTCAAACGACGAATGTCACACATGAATTTTTACACATAAAAATAACATAACACATAATATGACAAGATCGATGCAGAAAGAACAGAATATACGTGCCTTATGATATCAAACGTTACCGAAACGGCGTCACCGAAGCGGAGATGGAAGCGAGGTTGATCCGGGACGATCGTGCAACGATTTTCTTGCCACAAAATACACGAAACCTGTTGGAAATCTCGTGGAGGAGGGGCGGCTGTTCTAGGAACAAGAACCCTAGGTCTTTCCTTGTTTTAAAATAACAAAAATGTGAATTGAGATAGTGTGTGTGTTTAGCCGATAAGTAGTGTGTGAAATAATTTGTGTGTGCGTGTGTTTTAATAGGAATTTAAGTAATTAAATTGTTTAATTACTTTATTAAAATGCCAAATAAAAGGCTAATCAAGTTTCTCCTTAAAATGCTAGTTAAAATATTATAACATGCTAATCCACTATTAACTCTAAATAATTTCTCTTGCTTAAAAAAATAAAATTACACACGCACTAAATATTTAAAGGTTTTTAAAAGTTTAAAACTAAATAAATTATTTTAAATGCCCCATCCTTGCTTTTAAAAATAAAATAATGCATATTTAAATTGCCAAAAATAGTCACCGGGTCTTTTCCTCAATCCCGCTTCGAATGAACGCCTGAAACATGAAACTCGAATAACATTTTAACGTGCATCACATAAACATAAAAAATTTAAAATAATGCATTTAAATAAATCATGCACCGCTAAAATCAATATAAAATTAATTAAATTATTTAATAATTAAATGAATGCATGGGTTATACGTGTACTGAATTTGGGCACTACAATATCCACTTAAAGACCTTGATAAAGTACAAGGATTGTACTAACCCACTTCAGCTTGGACTTAACACTGCCAAAAACTGAAAATCTTAGTATACAGAATGTTCTCAATGCTTAACTGATCTTTGCACTAACGAATCTGAACGATTGTTACAACTTGCTTGTAAGCTCAAATTGTAGCCTTAATTGCTACGAATAAATCAAGTAAGAGGTGAGCTAATATTTCAACAGAGTAACAGCAAGCTTTTGAATAGTATTCACTTCGTTGTTGTTTTTCAGCTTCTCTTCTGTCATATTTTCGATCTTCCCTTCCAACGGTAACTTGAGGTATTGAATCTTGTATCCGTTGAATTCTTCTTGATTATTCCTTGGGCATTGTTTACTTCATTTATTGTGATGCGGCGTCTTAATTACTTTCCCGAAATGCGTTGTTCCAAGCTGTATTGATTTTAGTGCGTCGTTGCAATCTTCTATGTCTCTTGACGGTTGATTGTTCTTTCCCGAGACACGTTCAGTTGAAGAGTGCTTAGCATCCGACTGAATATATCAACTGGTCAGTTTCCAACTGATCAGTCAGTTGATTTTAGTTATTAAGTCCAGATGCTGAGTTCATTTTGCTTGTTCAGTTTGCTCGATCAGTTGGTTCGTATTTTCAGTTGGTTGATTAGTTTGTCAAACTCCAGAATTTTGTTTCCAACATAAGTTGTCTGGACCTCTGGCATCAGAAGTTGGGGCATTCAAATTTCAAAACCTTGAAGAATCTGAGTAAGTATGATGCCGTGAGAGGTATGCCTAACTTGTCATCTGGTATACCATATGTGTGTGGAGATAGCAAAAAAGGTAAGCAAACTCGCGAATCACACCCCGTTTTGCCAGACTTTGGAACAACACGTTGTCTCGAGTTGCTACACTTGGACCTTAAGGGTCCTACGGAAATTGTAATAGCCAAGCCTGGTGAACGGTACGGTTTAAGATTTTTTATGTTTATTGACTATTTGGTTAAGATTTAGTATAGTGTGATGTTAAGAATTGTGATTATGGGTTATAGTATTGTTGGTTATATTTGTTTTGTGGTGTTGTTGTTATTAGTTGATGTGTAGTTGTATTGTATCAGCATTGCGATTCGATCTTTTTTGCGTAGAGTTGATTGTTGACTGCAGAGGTGACCGCACCCGCGGTCAAGAAGGCATCGTACCCGCTGTCTCATGCTTCAGAATTTCGGTTGTTTTCCAGTAGCCTCAGCGCACCCGCGGTGCAAGGTGTAGCGCACCTGCGGTGTTAGGACAGAGACCAGAGCGCACCCGCGGTCATCAATTGTTGATTTTTGGGTGAGTTGCCGAGAGCATAGGGCACCCACAGTCGGAGAGGCAGCGCACCTGCAGTCGATGAACAGTAGAAGCGTGTTTTCGGATTTAAGTGAGATAAATGGATGAGTTGCTCACTTTTCTCTCATTTCTTTCCCATTCTCTCAGTTTCTTCAGAGCAAGGAAGCTAGGGTTCCTTTTCATTTCATTTCCTTCCTTTGATTCTTGCATCTTGTTGGTTATTTGTGTGGAGAGCAAGGTTATTTTGGGTTCAAGGAAGCTAAGGTAAGCTTTTGATTTAGTTTATTCTTAGTTTTGGTGTTGGTAGAAATCATGGGTTTGGTGATGGTGTTGGTTTTATGGATTAATTGATAT
Source organism: Primulina eburnea (assembly GCF_022965805.1). NCBI lineage: Eukaryota > Viridiplantae > Streptophyta > Magnoliopsida > Lamiales > Gesneriaceae > Primulina > Primulina eburnea. Next base: position 15,474,509 of record NC_133116.1, read on the forward strand.
GAGTTTATGATTTTTGAGATGTTGATGGTACAATTTATGGTTTATTTTTGTAGGAATTCAACCAAGAGTATAGAATCAAGGTTTCTATTGGTTGTAAGTGGAATTTCATTCCTTGTGCTCACATGATAGTATACGCATTGTGTTTCAATGGTTTTAACATGTTATTCCCTTCCATTTGATCCATATTATGTATTGATATACTTGGTTGTATATTAGAGGCAATTGAATGTCTCAATTGTGAAAAAGAGAATACAAGAGAATAGAGTCTTCAAAGTGTTTGATAAAATTCCAAAGAGAGATTTCAAATGACTTATTGGATTGATAGATACATAGTCAGTGATTGCATGCAATTAGTTTATCAACGACCATAGGCTTATATCCCTTAGAGTTATCGATGTATATGTACAGAGACAGAGATACTATATAGATATCAATCCAACAGAGAAAAGATTAATATCATCTTATTGTTATATTATGCTATGTTATTCATGTTTAAGAGTTGATGGTATGCTCTGATTTCAAAGCCATATTTTACAAAGTATGATATATATATATATATCATATATATATATATATATATATATCCATTTCTATGTAAGAGTTCCACTTGCTGAGTTTTATACTCATTTCAGTTATTTCATGTGATACAGATAAGAGCGACGGGCCGGGACGTTGATTGAAGCCGGGGTCATATGCATGAGAGAAGGAAGGAAGAAGGCTATTTTGCTAGCAATGGGACATGATCATAAAAATGATATTTTGTATTTTGTTGTATCATTTTATTGATCATGTATATACTTTAGATATATTTTGAAATGTATTTTGAATCTTTTTTTCATTTTAAAGAAAATTTTAAATTCCGCTGTTATTTTATTAAAACCGGTCAGAGGTGTCACATTAATTATAAGTTTTGGAAGTAAAAAATATTCTTTTGTGTGTGTAGATGTGATGGATCGGTTCTGACACCTGCGAGGGTGCTTCAAACACAATAATCTCAATGAGCTGCAATAGCTCGTGTTCTAAGAATCTAAACATCGATGAATTAGACCGAGTTTGGTTTGAAACTAACGGAAAATACTCGAAATAATCTTTCGTTAAGAAAGCTAATCAGTTTAAATCTTTTAACTTATATAAACTGAATAACTGAAATAAGAGGATCAGTTGTTGCATATATCAGTTTAGTTATGATGAGAACTGATGAGATAACAGCTCGAAGTGATGAAATCATGTTTAAAACTAAATTTAAGCATTTAAACACACAAGATATGTTTATGGATTTTCGAAGACTTCAACTACTCCTACGTCACCCCTTCTATCACCTCGGGTAGGTTCCAATAGAAGAATTTGATTTATACAAAACTTTGTACAAACCCACTCAGCTTAGGACTTACCCTACAACATAACTGAACTCCTAGTCTGGACTGAAGGCAACACTTTCCAGCCAACACTTGTTTAACGCCTATGTGTCAAATACTACATACAAAATTTTTACTTCTTTGTGCAAGATTCACTCAATTATTCATTAAGCTCAACTCTCTGTATATGTGAGTGATTTTGTGTCTACGTGCGTGAAAACTAATCTATGAATACAACACGAAGGTGTTATCACACACTGAGAATTTTTCTTTCAGACTAAGTAGTTGGCATGCCCTTTTTCTATTCTATCTTCACACACTTGTGTGTTTTCAACAATTGTGTATTTTCCACACACTTTTATATTGATGATCTTGGTCTGGTGTTTTTATAGGCAATGAGATCGTACTCCAAGACTCATCAAATATGAACGTTGCAGTTTGCATCTATTCCTTGATATTTTTCTTTTACTTTCCGACAGTCATTCTGGAACATTTTGGCTTTAAGCACTGCTGCAACGTCTATTATTGTCCTTTGACTGGACAAAAGCTTTTCCTCAGTGCGCACAACTGGATTACATCGAATAAGCTTGTCGTGTTCTACAAACTGATTGATTCTTAACTGATGTTCTGAACTGGTCAGTTGAACTGATCTTGAACTGGTTCGGCAAAATCAGTTGGATCGTCAGCTAAACTGATTCGCTGCTTCAGTTGAACTGGTCAACTAGAGTTTTCATCATTTGAGCTCTTCATCAGCTGGCCAGGCTTCTGAAAGTCTTCTGCTAAACTACCTATAAGCTGGACAATTAGTTGAACCGATCTTTCATATATCCGTTGAATTTATTCAGTTTGGGCGATCAGTTGGCGCTTTCAGTTTGCATCTCGATAGCTTCAGTTTTGGCTCGATAACTTATCAGTTCGAATCTTGATGTAAGGTCCAAAAATAAGAAAATGTAATCTAAATGCAAGAAAATCTAGGAATATGAAAAATGACTAATTAAATGATTTTAATGGTATGAATTAATTGCGATATGCATGATTACATGTTAAAATAGGATTTTTTTACTAGAATGCATAAACTATATTTTTAAAGGTTATTCTAAATACGATCAAGGAATGGAGACCGATGGCTGAAAAAGAGAAAATATTTTTATTAAATAATTGTTTTCAATTATTTAAAATAATATTGATGCTAAATGGTTTTTTTGAAAATAAAGTGTTTTGAGGTGATTTTATACGCCGAATCATAAATTTTAACGGTATTCGATTTTCACCAAAAATATGAACTTTTTGATAACTCAGCTAATATTTTCACGAACTTTCCTAAAAGAAATATTTTAAATATGCACTAATGGACTTAATAGGCCTAGTATACCATACTAATGGGCCTAAGCTTGCACACTTATGTATTTATCAAAATAAATGCCTAAAACGCTACCCCAAACCCTCAAAAACTCATGTCCCCTTCCCCTAAATTTTACAAGGACTCACCCCTCCCCCTCAAACACGCGCACACACATGAAATCATTAAGGAAGACCACGATTTTGAAGGCAAATCAAACAAGGGTCCTCCGTTCGTCGTCGTTCTTTGCATCTCAATGTATTTTTCGTGCGTAAATTACACAAAGCCACGCCGAAAATCTATTTTTTCTCATCTATCACACTATAATACTTGTTTTAATTGTGGTTTCATGGAAAAGATGATGGCCTTGATTTTTTGTATTTTTATTTTTATGCATAGACATGTGATTAACTAATGATTCTTGTTCCAAAACTTGACATATATTTGCGTGAAGGGGCTGCCATGTTAAAGGATCATAGAGGGACAATTTTACTCAAGTTTAAGGGCCACACAATGCACGGACAAGGCATCACATGAACTAGAATAAGCTGGAACGAAAATTATCGCTTGATAGAACCAGTGTTCGGTTATAAGGGAAAACCATTGTATGGCTCGGCCAGGGCTAGGCTTGGATGTGGTTGGGTGTGTGGAAAAGTAATAGCTTGTAATGCCCGAGAATTGTAGGTTGATAAAACAAAATTATGAAATTTCGCATGGACAGAGGACCGCACCCGCACAGCAACCCCTATCGCACCCGCGATCATTTACCTGAATTTTGGAATGTGTTGCCGAAGAGGCACCGCACCCGCGCCTTGATACCGGCCACCCTGCGATTTATGGACAGTAAGTTGGATTGTTCCTACTGGAGGTTGAGCGCACCCGCGGTGAAAAAGGAGAACGCCTTCACGGTCGCTATTTCTGAATTTTTAGAAGGTAGGCCGTGAGCTTAGCGCACCCGCGGTGCAGAGGCAACGCACCCGCGGTGCAACGTGGTTGCTGAAAAATAATGACACTTGTCCTAGGCCATGCACATATGTTGTGTTGTCTTCATTTCCTCTCTATTCCAGCCTAAGGACTGAGAGAGTAATTTCAGAGAAGGGGCAAGGTTCTTTCATTTTAGAAGCTAGCTTATGCAAGATTCACTCATCCAAATTTCAATCCGAGTTCAGATTTGTGTTGTTCTCATCAAAGGCTACAAGAGGATGTAAGTATTGTTAGATTTCAGCACGATTCAGATTTCAGATGTTGGGGAAATTATGATATCAGGTTTATGGTGAATGTATATTCACAATCGGATAGAAGAAATGATATAGTATGTGAATAATGTGAATTTCAGCATGTCTTGAGTTGTGTATATGCAGATTTCAATATGATAGATTGTGTTCTTGAGAATTAGGAGTTATTGTGATGATATGCTATTGACTATTCATAGTTGAGACTTGATTATTGTTGATCGGTATTGCAAGTCATGCCGTTATGCCGTCGAATTATATCGAGATTGATTATGGATTTGTATATGTGTTGAATTGAGTTGTGGATTGATATTGGACATCTCAACATTGCCATTTCAGATTGATATAGACAAGCTTCGACAGATATAGACTTCGATCTCGACAAAGATTGTACGACAAGAAGGTATAATTCATGTGAATTCGGAAAGATACAACTCGAATTAGATTTGATTTGAGTTTCCCAAAATCACATACTAGATTGTTGTTTATATTTTGTTATGCTTATGCTTTGTTTATAGATTTATATTCAAGCATTAAGATAGGAGAGTCATTGGCAGATTTTCCAAATTTCTAGATGTTCGGTGATATCGACTCATAGGAGCTGATTGACTCCGATTATAGACATTCGATACAGACATGACCGAAGTCTAGGAGTAAGACGTATCGTCACCCCGTTTGGGAGGGTAGGTGGCAGACTGTGACTTCTTATTCACACCGGGATCCCTAGATTTAGATACGAGTCAAGTTAAAGAGTAAGAGTCGAATTGTTTTATCTGTATTAACTAATGTGTCATAATTACTGAATCATGTGTTATGATTTATTATGAAATTGCATGACATGCATGTATACATGTTTTATACTGGGATTTGTTCTCACCGGAGTTTCCGGCTGTTGTTGTGTCTGTATGTGGGCATAACAGCAGGTGGGGCAGGATCAGGATCGAGACAGAGATGAGAGATCGAGACATCGTGGAGGTTACGGGCCAAGAAGAAGGACTAGTGGTTTAATATTAGATATGTATTAGAATTCTAAACACTAGTAGAATACTTGTAGTTGAACATGTGAATATTATATGAAGTTCAATAATATGACAACTTTGTGTATTGTGTATGATTTATATACATTAGTTTATCATGTTTAAAAGAAATTTTTTTTATGACCCACATTTTCTAGCAAAGATCCAATTAATCCCAAAGACAATTGAGTTAGAGCTCGGGTCCCCACAACAGGTGGTATCAGAGCGATAGATCCTTTAGACTGAGATAGAATAGAATGAGCAGGGTAGAGCAAGTTGTCTTCTTTGCTTTTGTGTGCTAGCATGATTTATTGTCTTTCCTATTACATGTTGCTTTGTTATCTGAGTTGATTACATCATGTATTTGGAAAGACTGAATCAGAACCGATTCTGGATCAGAAGTATATGATCAGAGGATGGCTGAGACAGATTGTATAGATTGTGTACTAATCCGTTTGATAATCAGATATGCCTCCTCTACGAGTAACGCAACCAGCAGCAGGTCGAGCACCAGAACAGGGTAGTACATCCAATGATCCTGATGGATGTGACCGCTACTCCGATGTAGACTTTGTTGAAAAGGTTTCAGTCGTTTCGACCACCGACACTGAAGGGCACCGAAAATGCAGTTGAGTGTGAAAGCTGGCTCGATGACATTGAAATTTTATTTGATTCCCTTGAGTACACTGATGAACGGCAAGTGAAATTGGTTGGACATCAATTGCAAGAAGTGGAAAAGAACTGGTGGCTGACCACGAAGAGGGCATTGGAACATCGTGGCACAAAAATACCTGGAAAGTTTTTAAAGCCGAGTTCTATCAGCGATTCTTTCCTGTGTCCTACCGAAAAGATAAAGGTGCTGAATTAGCTAATTTGAGACAGGGACAATTGAATATAGAAGAATATGTTGCTAAGTTCTCGACATTGCTCCGATTTGCTCCTCACGTTGCCGAGAGTGGCGAGGCCGTGGCAGATCAATTTATCAATGGCCTAAATCCGGAAATCTTTACTTTGGTGAATACCAGTCGACCGAACAGCTTTTCAGAGGCATTGAACCGTGCCAAGGGGGCAGAAGCTGGATTGCTTAGGCAACGAAGCACTTCTTATGTTGCTCCGATTTCGAGACCGCCACAACCCTCTTTTCAACCACTTCCCAGATTCGAGAGTGGTGGTAGTATCAGCGGGAAGAAAGACCAGTTGAAAGCAAAGGGCAAACAGTTCAAGAGATCAGGGAGCAATTTGTCGAGCTCCAGTGGATCACGACAGAGAGGTCCTGGCCAGAATACAGAGTATACAGGTGTATTTTGCAGTTCTTGTGGAGGCCGACATGCCACCGAACAGTGCCAGGGTGTGATAGGTCACTGTAACATCTGCCGACAGCAGGGACACTTCGCCAGGGTTTGTCCTCGGAAAGGTGTACAGCAAGCTCAGAGTGTAGGAGCAGCTGGTTCAGTAGCTCAGCCTGAGAGGCAAGCTTCATCTGTTCATTCCTTTCAGCCCACTCCTACACAGACACATCCCAGAGCCAGAGGTAGCCAGACTGTGAGCCAACCTCCCAAAAAGCAGGCTCAAGTATTTGCACTGACCGAAGAGAAGGCCCAAGATGCACCAGATGATGTGATTGCAGGTAACTGTTTTCTTTGCGGTTATCCTGCCTATGTATTGATTGATACGGGTGCATCTCATACTTTCATATATGAGCGTTCTGCATTGTTGCATTCATTGCCTGTCGAGTCATTATCTGTTGTAGTGTCCATTTCTTCTCCGTTGGGAAGTGGTCTTATATCTGTGATTTCAATTAGACATTGTATACTACAGCTTGAGGGTCACGAGATTGATTTAGAATGTATTGTGCTTGGGTTAGCTGATTTTGATTGTATTGTCGGTATCGATATGTTAACCAAGTACAGAGCCACTGTAGATTGTTTCCAGAAGATTGTCAGATTCAGACCAGAGATGGCTGATAAGTGGAAATTCTACGGTAAGGGTTCTAGATCTCGGATTCCCTTAGTATCTGTTTTGACGATGACTATATTATTGCAGAAAGGAGCAGAGGGGTTTCTTGTATATTCAGTAGATCTACTGAAATCGAGCCCAGCATTGGCAGATCTGCCAGTGGTTTGCGAGTTTGCTGATGTATTCCCAGACAAGATTCCAGGGTTACCTCCAGCTCGAGAGGTTGATTTCAGCATTGATCTGATACCAGGTACAATTCCTATATCTCGAGCTCCGTACAGAATGGCACCTATTGAACTGAAAGAACTGAAAGCACAGCTTGAAGATTTGTTGGCCAAAGGGTATATCAGACCGAGTGTTTCCCCTTGGGGCGCTCTAGTGCTATTTGTGCGAAAGAAAGACGGTTCGATGAGATTATGTATTCGGCATCTGAACAAGGCAACGGTAAAGAAAAAATATCCATTGCCTCATATCGACGATTTATTTGATCAGTTGCAGGGATCCTCCGTCTATTCAAAGATTGATTTGAGATCCGGATATCACCAGCTGAGAGTTCGAGATGTTGATATACCGAAGACAGCGTTCCGAACCAGGTATGGACATTACGAGTTTATTGTCATGCCTTTTGGTTTAACGAATGCTCCAGCGGTGTTTATGAGCCTGATGAACCACATTTTTCAGAGGTATTTGGATGAGTTTGTTATCGTTTTTATTGATGATATTTTGGTGTATTCCAAGAGCATGAATGAGCATGCCGAGCATTTAAGAATTGTGTTGCAGACACTGAGAAATGAGAAACTGTATGCTAAATTGTCAAAGTGTGAGTTTTGGCTGAGACAGGTTGTCTTTTTGGGGCATATTATATCTGGAGACGGTATTTCTATGGATCCGAGTAAAGTTGAAGCTACTGATCAGTTGGCCGAGACTAACTTCTGTGCCAGAGATACGCAATTTCATGGGTTTAGCAGGGTATTACCGACGATTTATTAAAGAATTTTCCAGTATAGTGAAGCTGATTACCTAGTTGACACAGAAGAATGTGTCATTCATGTGGTCTGAAGCCTGTGAGTCTAGCTTCTTGGAGTTGAAGAAACGATTGACCAGTGCTCCAGTACTGACAATACCTTCAGGTACAGGTGATTTCGTTGTATATTGCAATGCCTCTCACAGAGGGTTAGGATGTGTTCTTATGCAACTGAGGACATGTGATTGCATATGCCTCGAGACAGTTGAAGCAACACGAGACTCGCTACACAATTCATGATCTTGAATTGGCGGCCATTGTATTTGCACTGAAGATTTGGCTACACTATCTTTATGGTGAAAAGTTTGAAATCTACTCTGATTACAAAAGCCTGAAATATCTGTTTTCTCAGTCAGAGTTGAACATGAGACAGCGTAGATGGCTTGATTTATTGAAGTATTTTGATTGCGAGATCAAGTATTATCCAGGGAAGTCAAATGCAGCAGCAGATGCCTTGATTCGAAAGGTATGTTCTCTATCCTTATCGACGATAGGTGTTTCGAATTTAGTTGAAGATTGTTGTTTGTCTGGTTTAGCATTTGACACAGATAATAGACCATTGAGACTTGCTACGATTCAAGTTGAGCCAGATTTGATTATGAGAATCAAAGAAGCACAAAGAAATGATCAGAATATTCAGAAGTCGATTGAAATGGCCAGAGCTAGACATATTTCATAGTATCAGGTACATGATCATGTTTTGTATGTGAATAACCATCTTGTAGTGCTAGATGTTTCAGATTTGAAACAGAAGATATTGGCAGAAGCGCACTATAGTCGGTTCAGTATTCATCCTGGTGGCAGGAAGATGTACAACGATCTGAAGACACAATTCTGGTGGAAACAGATGAAGTCAAATATTGCAGAGTTTGTGTCTAAGTGCTTGAATTGCCAACAGGTGAAGGCCGAGAGAAAGAAACCCGGAGGTTTACTTCAGAGTTTGTCTATTCCTGAATGGAAATGGGATCATATTTCCATGGATTTCGTTACGAAGTTACCACGATCATCCCGGGGCTGTGATGCGATTTGGATCATTATTGACAGATTAACCAAATCAGCTTGTTTTATTCCGTATAGAATGACTTACCGACATGATCAGATGGCAGAGATATATATCAGAGAGGTGGTCAGATTACATGGTGTGCCGAAGTCGATCGTATCAGATCGTGATCCCCGATTCACTTCACATTTCTGGCACAGTTTGCAGCAGGCTTTAGGTATGACATTGCACCTGAGTACTGCATATCATCCTCAGACTGACAGACAGTCAGAGCGGACTATCCAGACCTTAGAGGATATGCTGAGAGCTGTAGTGCTAGACTTTGGCACTAGTTGGCAATATTCACTATCTCTTTGTGAATTCTCGTACAACAACAGCTATCAGACGAGCATCGAGATGGAACTGTTTGAAGCTTTATACGGCAAGAAGTGCAGGTCTCTACTGTACTTGGATAACATCTCAGAGGTACCAGAACTTGGGCCTGATATGATTCGTGAAATGACTGAGAAGGTGAAGATAATTCAGAAAAGAATGAAGAGAGCACAAGACAGACAAGCCAAGTATTCGAACTTCAGACGTAGACCGTTAGTATTGAACAGGGAGGCAGAGTATTTTTGAAGATTTCCCCTTTCAAAGGCGTTGTCTGATTTTGCAAACGCGGGAAGTTATCTCCTAGATACATCGGTCCGTACGAGATTCTGGAGAAGATTGGCAATCGAGCATATCGACTTGCGCTTCCTCCTTCTTTGTATGGGATACATGACTTTTTTCATGTATCGATGCTGCGTAGATATATGCCTGATGCTTCTCATGTCATTCAGCCTGATGAAGCCGAGCTTGACGATACACTCAGTTATTTTGAGCAACCATTGCAGATTCTGGATCGAAAAGAAAAGCAGCTCAGAAGAAGACTATTCCGCTTGTGAAAGTCCAGTGGAGTCGTCATGGCACTGAAGAAGCGACTTGGGAGACAGAATCAGAGATGAGACAGAGATATCCCGAGTTATTTCTATGATGTGAGTATTTATTCAGCTTTTGATTATATTGCTTTTGTACAAGCTTTGATTTACTGCTTGCGAGTTCGAGGACGAACTTATATCTAAGAGGGGGAGAATGTAATGCCCGAGAATTGAAGGTGGATAAAACGAAATTATGAAATGTTGCATCGACAGAGGACCGCACCCGCACAGCAACCCCTATCGCACCTGCGATCATTTACCTGAATTTTGGAATGTGTTGCCGAAGAGGCACCGCACCCGCGCCTTGATACCGGCCGCCCCTGCGATTTATGGACAGTAAGTTGGATTGTTGCTACTGGAGGTTGAGCGCACCCGTGGTGAAAAAGGGGACTGCCCCCACGGTGGCTATTTCTGAATTTTTAGAAGGTAGGCCGTGAGCTTAGCGCACCCGCGGTGCAGAGGCAGCGCACCCGCTGTGCAACGTGGTTGCTGAAAATAATGACACTTGTCCTAGGCCATGCACATATGTTGTGTTGTCTTCATTTCCTCTCTATTCCAGCCTAAGGACCGAGAGAGTAATTTCAGAGAAGGGGCAAGAAGCTAGCTTATGCAAGATTCACTCATCCAAATTTCAATCCGAATTCAGATTGGTGTTGTTCTCATCAAAGGCTACAAGAGGATGTAAGTATTGTTAGATTTCAGCACGATTCAGATTTCAGATGTTGGGGAAATTATGATATCAGGTTTATGATGTGTTATTATGTTTATGGTGAATGTATATTCACAATCGGATCGAAGAAATGATATAGTATGTGAATAATGTGAATTTCAGCATGTCTTGAGTTGTGTATATGAAGATTTCAATAAGATAGATTGTGTTCTTGAGAATTAGGAGTTATTGTGATGATATGCTATTGACTATTCATAGTTGAGAGTTGATTATTGTTGATCAGTATCGCAAGTCATGCCGTTATGCCGTCGAATTATATCGAGATTGATTATAAATTTGTATATGTGTTGAATTGAGTTGTGGATTGATATTGGACATCTCAACATTGCCATTTCAGATTGTATATAGACAAGCTTCGACAGATATAGACTTCGATCTCGACAAAGATTGTACGACAAGAAGGTATAATTCATGTGAATTCGGAAAGATACAACTCGAATTAGATTTGATTTGAGTTTCCCAAAATCACATACTAGATTGTTGTTTATATTTTGTTATGCTTATGCTTTGTTTATAGATTTATATTCAAGCATTAAGATAGGAGAGTCATTGGCAGATTTGCCAAATTTCTAGATGTTCGGTGATATCGACGCATAGGAGCAGATTGACTCCGATTTTAGACATTCGTACAGACAGGACCGAAGTCTAGGAGTAAGACGTACCGTCACCCCGATTGGGAGGGTAGGTGGCAGACTATGACGTCTTATACACACCGGGATCCCTAGATTTAGATACGAGTCGAGTAAAGAGTAAGAGTCGAATTATTTTATCTATATTCACTAATATGTCATAATTACTGAAGCATGTGTTATGATTTATTATGAAATTGCATGACATGCATGTATACATGTTTTATACTGAGATTTATTTCTCACCGGAGTTTCCGGCTGTTGTTGTTTCTGTATGTGTGCATAACAACAGGTGGGGCAGGATCAGGGTCGAGACAGAGATGAGAGATCGAGATAGCGTGGAGCTTACGGGCCAAGAAGAAGGACTAGTGGTTTATTATTAGACATGTATTAGATTTCTAAACACTAGTAGAATACTTGTTGTTGAACATGTGAATGTTATTTGAAGTTAAATAATATGACAACTTTGTGTATTGTGTATGATTTATATACATTAGTTTATAATGTTTAAAAGAAATTTTTTTATGACCCACATTTTCTAGAAAAGATTCAATTAATCCCAAAGACAATTGAGTTAGAGCCCTGGTCCCCACATAGCCACGCTAGGACTCAAGCTCGACGACTAGGAAAGAGTCCAGGCGAGCTAGAACACTTCCCAAGGTCTCCCGAGAGTCCAGCTGTGCGTATGTGTTTGTGGCTCGGCCAAGGTGGTCTGGGCTGGTCTAGGGTAGGTCTCAGAGAGGTCTAAGGTTGATCTAGAGGGTGAGGGCTTGGGTGGTGGCTCGGGCGAGGGGTCCTTTATGAACTAGGAGTCTATAGGCGAGTTTTAGAGAACTAGCACAGCTTCTATATTGTGCAAATGGCTTCCACGAGGGCTAGGGCTGAGTCCTAGGGGTCGAAGTGGGTCCAGTATGGTTCTTAGGAGGCTTGCAAGGGCTGGCTCAGGGTGGCTCGGGTACGGCTCGAGGGAAAAGAAAGTTTGCCTGAGGGAAAATAGACGAGGGTTCAATTTTAGGATTTAAGGGCTAAATTTCACTAGGTTAGTCTAGGTAATAAAAGTTTATGTTTAAAATTTGAGACGAAAACATTAAAGTTTGAATTAATTTAGAATTAAAACGCTTCACAAATTAATAATTAAGGAATTAAACGAAAGCCTCAAAGTTCAGCTAAATAAAAATATCAAAAAATTTATTTAAGCTTAAATAATTATTTAGGATGCTCTAGAGTAAATGAAATCAAGATGAAGTCAAGATCGAAAAATTTTACGTCTAAGGGTAAAACGCTCATTTTACACTGAAAATTTGGTAGTCGTCATGACAGTGCCCGAATACTGTAATATATGATAAAATGTTAAAGCTAAAAGATATGTTTAAGGAATTTTATGATAAAATGTTAAAGTTAAAAGATATGTTGCGTGCTTGGTTTAAAAAGAAAAATGATATTTATATGCATGTTGGAGGAGGTGAAGTCGTTGTGACTATTATGATGTTATGATGATATGATTGGGGATATCATGAGGGAGCCCACTTACGGGCTAAGGCCCTAGAGGGAGCCCATTTATGGAAGAAGGCCTTAGTGGGAGCCCGTCTATGGGAGAAGACCGTAGAAGGAGTCTGACAATCGTATTTCCATATGATGAAGATAGGCCAAGGCTCAGTTGACCGGTGAGAGTGTCGCTGATGTCCCCGCCGTCAAGTATTTTGGTTACATGTAGATGGATCCATCGACCTTAAGATGAAACGGAAGTCACGACTAAATATCTTAATTCAATAAAATTAAAACATATATGCTTTATGATGAAAAGGAAAATGTTTATGATGAAATGATATATGCTATGAAATGATGAAATGAAAAATGTTTATGTTTATGCATGTTCATGAAAAGTTGTTTTAAATAAAAATGTTTTCACTGTTGCATGCGATAATATATATATCGACGGAGGTTTCGATGGTTGATCTTGCTGGACTGAAGGTTCACACAACCCGATGACCAGCGCTAGATTTTTCGCATTATGATTACGATTATGATTTACGTTTAAGTTTACGGTAAAGATTTTTACGACTTTTATATCATTTTGAGTGGTTTTGGGGAGGATGTTAGAGGTAGGATGATTTTGAAATATTGGTAAGTTAGGTTTGGAAAAGATTTACGAACTTATGTTTTATTTTAAATTAGTGTCAAAATATTTTATACATGTATATGTATTGTTCGGCCGAGACTAGAAGATTATTGGGAAAAAAAATTCTAGTATATTTTAAAGATAAAAGAGTAGTGGATGTCTCAGTTGGTATCAGAGAATGTTCATGATAAGGGTTGTTCCACCACTATTCTTGAAAGTTCAGTCAATCAAGTCTCAAATTTGTAAGTTTAAATACTTAATATGATTTTATGCTTAGCACCTACATGATGGCATGATTTATATGTTTGAAATTCATGCTTATTACGATTTAATGATATGCATGTTTAAAGCTTAAGGGTAAATGAAATTTATATGTTGTATGATTAGAAACCTTAGATTTAAATGCATGTTGGCTACGTTTAGAACTTGGAAAATGTTCATATATAATGCATCATAGACTCACACCTATTACTGATGGGAAAGCTGACAATACTGAAAACCGTCAAGAGAAGGCACCCCCACCTCCTAATGGAGATGCTGCTATTCGCGCACTAGAGGGAATGACACGCTTTTTCGAGCATCAGTTTTAGCATGCTCCTAGACCACAACATGACATTTATGATCAGTTTCATATTCTTGGTCCGAGGGAGTTTTCTGTCACTACCGACCCTTTTGCTGCTGAGGGTTGGATTCGATCTCTCGAGATTCACTTCCGTTATTTGAATATGGGAAATGGGGACAGAGTTAGGTGTGCCACTTACATGTTTAGAGATGATGTTTCCCTTTGGTAGGAAGGTGTGGAGCATGGGATTGACTTGGCTACACTTACATGAGTTCGCTTCAAGGAAATTTTCTATGAGAAGTACTTCACTGCTGATGTTCGAAGGCGTTTGAAGAGGGAGTTTATGAGTCTCTGTCAAGGGGACACGACTGTGGCTGAATTTGTGAGGAAGTTTGAGAGCGGTTGTCACTTTGTGCCTCTCATTGCTAGGGACGCCGCTGAGAAGATGAGACACTTTATGGATGGTCCCGACCTACTATCCGCCGTGACGTGATGATGATGCAACCGATGGACTATGCTCTACAACTACCTAAGCATTTAAAGCCGAGCAAGCATTGAAAGATATTTTGAGGTGCAACACAAAAGGCAGCAACACCAGAAGAGATCATAGCCGAATAAGAAGCCTTATATGGGATCTCCTAGACCTCAAGGGCAACAAAAGCCCCAAGGTCAAGTAAGGAAGCTAAGACCACCAAAGCCACCACAACCTGGAGCGCCAAAACTGCTGAAAAGCCCCTATGCAATGAGTGCAATCGCCCACATCTTGCCAAGTGCATGTGGGGGACTTACTAGTGCTTCATATGCAAGAAGTAAGGGCATAAAGCAGCTGATTGCGTGAAGAAGAGAGCACGAACCATAGGGAGAGCTTATGTAACGTACCGTATTTTTAAAATACTTTAAAATTTGCAGAATTTTTTTTTTCTTAAATACAAAATAAACTTTAAAATTTGGATTAAAATAACTTAATCGTCTAAAAATATTTACAATAAAAACAACAACAACCAAGTTTGCCAAAAGTAACAATCGTTTAAACATCATAAACCATTTCTTGAAATCAGAGTATTAAAAATCGTCATGCATAAAATCCTAAAACATGAGCGGTCCTTGGGTTTAGCTTCCTGCGCAGTACAAGCCGGCTCATTGGTCCCCACCCTCGTCTCCTCAAAGTCATCCTCACCTGCATCGATCAAGTCTAGTGAGTCTAAAGACTCAACATGTATAAACTGGACATAGCAACTACTAAATAATAAAACCACATGCATCTTTAAAGTAGAGTTTACATACTTGAAAGTTGAATGTAATAGCATAAACATACTTGAAACTTGAACGTCGTAGCATAAACGTAGACGTGACACATCATAAAACTTTTCTTAAACATACTTGCATCATACATACTTGAGCATACATAACATCATTTTGCATAGAGATATGTTTCAAAGCAAGTGACCCATATATAAATGTACCTCATCAGACTAAAAAAAAGTACTGGGCTGACAGGGAAAATCCACTGCCACATCCATAAGATCCCCAGTCATGCTTTACCGGGTGGATTTGTCCCTGCTCATGCTTTACCGCTTTCCAATACTGATATAAACCCGGTCTTGCTTTACCGGGTGGAGAGGTCCTCGGCCACGTTCACCGACTTCCAAACTTGTTCATAATTTGATCACAAAACATTTAGCATACCTCAAAAACTTAAAAGTAATTTCTTTTGCACGTCGAACATAATTTTTTGGTGTTGAGGGATTCGTTAGATCTCGCTTGGGGCCATTGCTGCACATACTAACATGAGTTCAAACCCTTATCTTTAATAGCTTAGACGTAGGTACTCGTGCTCACCACCGAAGTAAATAAATAGCTTTTCGCAATCTAGATCACATGGGACTTTACCTCGTTTAATCATCGTACTAAACCATGACATACAACTCCAAACCAAATCCTATATTTTATATTCATAACCACAAAACATATCTTATATTATTAAAAAAATTAAAAATAATTTAATTAATTTTATATATTTTAAAGAAAAGGGGTACACGAACCCCGTGTAAGGGTCTGGGTAGGCAATGAAATTTCGTATTTTTGAAGGAAAAAGGACACGGACTCCGTGTCGTGGTCCGGGTAGCCTCTGAACTTGAAAACTTGCGAAAATTCACTAACTTATTGATACATTCTTCCAATCCAAGCCTAGGGACCATAAGCTAACACCTCGAGACTCATTCTAGATGCTATTACATTGATTCAAACCCGTACAAACACACAAAACGTACCCAAGCATGGACAAGCAACTTCAATACGACTATAACTCGTAATTCGACGTCATTTCTCTTCCTACGAATTCTAATACATCCCAAGCCAATCCTGGCCCAAACGAACCACCAAATAACACCTAAATACATCCCGTAACATATCCAAATGCAATAGCAGAAGCCCAGCGGTGCCCAACGAACTTTAAAACACATCAAGAACGCATTTTCAGAAAAAATACAGTTTGAGCAAGCACACCAAACGGTCATAACTCACTCATTTCTTATCCAAATATTTCGAATTTACTGTCAAATTGAAGGTATCGAAAAGTTCTACGTTTTACATGTTGAAAGTTTTTCCAGAAAATCGATCAAAAATTCGCAGTATTTAAAATGACATCAAATTTTGAGTTTTCAGATCTATAATCGTTTCAAAATCGGTCCAACCAATTTTTTCTCAAACTTTGTACAACATACATGAATTTTTACACATAATAAAAATAAAAACAAATACTATGACGAGATTGATGCATAAACAAAAGAATATACATTCATTTTGATATTTAAAATTACCGAAACAACGATACTGAAGCGGAAAGGATGCGAGAGACGATCCAGGACAAACGTGGCACGATTTTCTTGAAGAAAACCCAACGAAATCACTAAGAAAATCAGAGAGGGGAGGGGCGGCAGCTAAAGTTCTTAGAACCCTAGGTTTCTCCAATAAAAATCTAAAATGGGAGTGTAAGGAATTGTGTGTGTATATAGGCGTGAATGTGTGTGTGTGTGTGTGTGTGTTAGTGGGTGTGTGCGTGAGTTTAGGTGTATATTAGGGAAATAATGTGTTTAATTAATAATTATAAAACAATTAAAAATGCTAACCCATTTTAACTTAATAAAATCTCTTAATTTAAAATGAAATGCGCACTTGCTAAACTTTAAAAGTTTTAAAATCCTAAAATCACTACTTAAATAAATTAGGCTTTAAAATGATAAAAATTAATAAATCATTTAAAATGCCACAATCCTAACTTAAAATAAATACCACATTTTAAAATTGTCAAAAATCATCGCCGGTCTCTTTTCCTCGATCCTGCATCGAATATTCGCATGAAACATGAAATTCAAGAAATCATTTTAACGTGCAACACATAAACATAAATAATTTAAAATAATACATTTAAATAATCATGCATCACTAAAAATCATTTTAAACTTAACTAAATAATTTAACAATTAAATAAATGCATGGGTTTTACGTGTATTGATTTTGGGCTCTACAGTTCCTCCCCCACTTTTATAAATTTTGTCCTCGAAATTAAATCTTTCCAAACAGTTTTGGGTAGCGGTTCCTCATATCTGCCTCGGTCTCCCAAGTGGCCTCATCTACCGATTGATTCAGCCACCGGACTTTGACCAGTTCGGTTACTTTGTTCCAAAGTCTCCGTTCCTGTCGGTCTAGGATTTGAACAGGTCTTTCCTCATACGACAGATCTGGAGCAAGCTGTAATGGCTCATAGCTCAAAACATGCGAAGGATTAGCTAGGTACTTCCTCAGCATCGAGACGTGGAACACATTTTGTACATCGGCCAGATTCGACGATAGGGACACGATAAGCTAGTGTCCCAACTCTGTCAAGAATTTCGAACGGTCCAATAAATCATGGATTAAGCTTGCCTCTCTTCCCAAACCTCATAACACCCTTCATAGGTGCTATCTTTACGAAAACGTGATCGCCTACTGCAAACTCTAGATCCCTTCTCCTCTTGTCAGCATAACTCTTTTGACGACTCTGGGCAGTCTTCATCATGTCTCGGATCTTGACCACCACATCTGCAGTCTGCTGAACAATATCTGGAGCAAGTTCTGATATCTCCCCGACTTCATTCCAAAGAATCGGCGATCTGCAATTCCTCCCATACAATGCCATACATATAGATGATTGGAAGTTGTTGTTGTATGAAAACTCCACAAGAGGTAGCTTCAATTCCCAATTCCCATGGAAATCAATCACACAAGCTCTCAACAAAACCTCCAAAATCTGAATCACTCGCTCAAACTGGCCATCTGTTTGAGGGTGGAAAGCTGTACTGAATAGCAACTTCGTCCCCATGGCTGCATGCAAACTCTTCCAAAAGGACGATGTAAATCTCGGTTCCCTGTCAGATACAATAGAAACTGGGATTCCATGCAATCGTACTATCTCCATGATATAAAGCTCTGCATACTGCGTCATGGAGAAAATCGTCTTCACTGACAAGGAGTGCGCCGACTTAAAGAGTTGATCCACTATAACCCAAATGACATTGGATCCTCTGACTGACCTCGGCAAACCAACAACGAAGTCCATGGTGATATTATCCCATTTCCACTCGGGGATAGGGAGTGACTTAAGCATTCTTGCTGACCTCTGATTCTCTGCTTTCACTTGCTGACAAGTGAGGCATTCAGACACAAATCGGCGGATGTCTCTCTTCATCACTGGCCACCAATACAAAGTATGAAAATCCTTTTATATCTTGGTACCTCCTGGATGAATGGAATACGGAGATGCATGTGCCTCTGTCATCCTCTCTGGTCGAATCAACACTAGGCACCCACATCCTTCCTCTGTTCCTCACAATACCATCGGCCACTGTTTAGAGTACACTACCCTTGGCTTCATCCTTCAGTCGTCATTTCTGAAACTGCACATCTTAAGGCTGACCTCGACGGATTCGGTCAAACAAAGAAGACTGGACTGATAGATTAGACAACTTAGGAGCTCTGCCCTTAGGATAAACCTCTAACCCAAATCTCTGAATTTCTGACTAAAGAGATCTCTGCACTGACAATTGTGCTACGACTGCAACTTTTCTGCTCAAGGCGTCTGCCACAACATTAACTTTCCCCGGATGGTAGCTAATTTCACAATCGTAGTCTTTCACTAACTCTAACCACCGTCTTTGTCTCATATTTAGCTCTTTCTGCGTGAAGAAATACTTGAGACTCTTTTGATAAGTAAATATCTGGCATTTCTCGCCCTATAAATAATTTCTCCATATCTTCAACGCAAAGACGACATCGGCTAACTCAAGATCATGGGTCGGGTAGTTCTTCTCATACACTTTCAACTGTCTGGAGGCATAAGCTATAACCCGACCATGCTGCATCAAAACTGCGCCTAACCCGAGTTTAGAAGCATCGATGTATGGTACAAAATTGCCTTGACCTGCTGGCATGGCTAACACTGGCGTTGTGATAAGAGCTTGCTTCAAAGTATCAAAGCCCTTTTGGCACTCGTCACTCCAAATGACTTTAGCATTCTTCTTAGTCAATGAAGTGAGTGGCACTGCTACTGAAGAAAATCCCTGAATAAATTTCATGTGGTAGCCTGCTAGGCCTAGGAAACTGCAGATCTCTGACGTATTCTTTGGCTCGACCCATTCCTTAACTGTTGTTACCTTAGCTGGATCCCCCTCGATACCACTGCTAGATATTATATGGCCCAAAAACGCTACCTTCTCCAACCAAAATTCACACTTACTGAATTTTGCAAACAACTTGCGACTCTGCAAGACCTGCAAAACTGTACCCAAATGCTGAATGTGCTCTTCATGGCTCTTCGAGTAAATGAGAATGTCGTCAATAAACACTATGACGAACTGATCTAGGAAGCGCTGAAATACTCGGTTCATGAGGTCCATAAATATCACTGGAGCATTCGTCTGCCGAATTGCATCACTAAGAACTCGTAATGCCCATATCTAGTCCTGAATGCGGTCTTATGAACATCTGCATCCTTTACCTTCAGCTGATGATACATCGATTGATGATCTATCTTAGAGTACAATGTAGCTCCCTGCAACTGATCAAAAAAATCCTCGATCTTTGGAAGTGGGTATTTATTCTTGATCGTTACCTTTTTCAGTTTACAGTAATCGATACACAGCTTCATGCTCCCATATTTTATCTGGAAATCAATAAGAACTCTGTTCTTCTTCAGCAAGTCCATTCCCAAGATAATATCAAATTCTGGCATCAGCAACACGATTAGATCGGCATACACTAGGTGGCCTTGCAGCTCGAGATCGATGTCTCTGACTATGCTAGTAGCTGATAAATCTTCCCGTGATGGGACTCTCACTGAATAGCTCACGTCGAGTCCAATAGACTGGACGTCCAGGTGAATAGCGAACGTCACCGAAATAAAAGAGTGAGTGGCCCTTGAATCTATCAAGGTCTTCGTGGCAACTCTCTTTATAAAAATATTTCCTGAGAAACGTTAGCACAACACACATAAGTTATATCCCCAAAATTCTAATCTTAACCTCAAGCACGGTAGAAAAATCTCTACCCATGTCACCAAAAATACTACTAGCACAATAATAATCCCAAATAAAACTCGAAACATGCTTAGCAAAAATATTGCGGTGCCGAATTAAATAAGTTACCAGTCAACAGGGTCGTATCTAGGTTCGCATCCTCTGCCTGCATGACGAACACTCTACCCTGGGTCGCTGCCGCCACTGTGGACAGTCTTTTAGCATATGATCTCTTGCTCCGCATTTGAAGCATTTGCCCGCTCCAAATAAACACTGTCCCGGATGCTGGCGGTTGCACTTTGGGCACACTGGGTACTCATTGGGTCTCTTCCCCTGCTGTCCTGGGAAAGGCCTCTTAATATGAGGTCGCTGCTGCTGCTGCCGCTGAGGCACCCGATAGGGCCTCTTCCCTGCCTATCGACCTCAATGTCCCTCTGGTCCTGCTCTGCCGCCAAAGCTCTCGACACGGCAACTGCATAAGTCGTAGGACCAGAAACTCGAACATCACGGCGCAAGATCTGCCGCAAACCATCCATAAAATGCCTCAGCTTCTCCCAAGCATAATTTGCAATCAGGGGCACAAAGTGACACCCCCTCTCAAACTTCCTGACGAAGTCTACCACGCTGATGTCTCTCTGTCGCAGCGACATGAACTTTCTGGTCAGGATGGAGCGTACTTCTTTAGTGAGGTACTTGGAGTAGAAAACCTCCTTGAACCTATTCCACATCAGTGTTTGTAAGTTCACTGACGCTGACGTGCTTTCCCACCAAAGCCTGGCGTCTCCAGTCAAAAAGCAGGTGGCACATCTAACTTTGTCTGCATCCTGCAGCTCCATAAACGCAAAGATTACCTCGATGGACTTAATCCATCCTTTCGCTATCATCGGGTCAGTACTCCCCGAGAACTCTTTTGGATCCATCCTCTTAAACCTCTCATAGACTGCCTCCGGTCTGGGCCTCTCCCTTATGTCTACTGCAATCTGGTTCCTCGCAAACTGTGCGAAGAACTGGGTTATCCCTGCAAGCATTTGAGCCTGCATATCTGGGGGTGGACGAGGAGGAATGACCCTCTCCCCATCCTGGGCTTCCCTATTCTCATCGCCTGCTTCACGAACAATCCTACGTCTGGGAGGCATAATGTTCCAAAATTTACCCAACACGTATACCCAACATCCATGAACATAATATCATATCATAAGATGCACGTAATTTGAACTTAAAACATGCACATGCTGAAATCATAACTTGATGCTTACTACGTAAAAGATTTAAAACCTTAAAACTTACAGACTTAGGTGTGACTTTGTGAGCATCTCGCAACTGACAGTAGGCATAACCATTTACAATAACACTGCTTTGATACCAACTGTAACATATCATACTTTTAAACTACTTTAAAATTTGCGGAAAAATAAAAATTTTCTTAAATACAAAATAAACTTAAAAATTTTGAATTAACATAACTTACTCGTCTAAAAATATTTTCAATAAAACAACAACAACCAAGTTTGCCAAAACTAATAATCGTTTAAACATCATAAACTACTTCATGAAATTAGAGTATTAATAATCATCATGCATAAAATCTTAAAAAATAGGCGGTCCTCGGGTTTAGCCTCCTGCGCAGCCCAAGCCGGCTCATTGGTCCCCACCCCTCGTCTCCTCATCCTCACCTGCATGGATCAAGTCTAGTGAGTCTAAAGACTCAACATGTATAAACTGGAGATAGCAAGTACTACATAGTAAAACCACATGCATCTTTAAAGTAGGGCTTACATACTTGAAACTTAAACGTAATAGAATAAACATACTTGAAACTTGAACGTAGTAGTATAAACGTAGACGTGCCATCATCATAAAAATTTTCTTATACATACTTGCATCATACATACTTGAGGATACATAACATCATTTTGCGTAGAGATATGTTTCAAAGCAAGTGACTCATACATAAATGTTCCTGACAGGGAAAATCCGCTACCACATACATGAGATCTCTGGTCATGCTTTACCGGGTGGATTGGTCTATGGTCAAGCTTTACCGCTTTCCATTCTTGATCTAAACCCGGTCATGCTTTACCGGGGTGGAGAGGTTCTTGGCTACGTTCAGCGACTTCCAAACCGTTCATAATTTGGTCACAAGACATTTAGCATACCTCTAAAACTTAAAAGTATTTTCTTTTGCATGTCGAACATACTTACTTGGCTTTGAGGGATTCGTTGGATCTCGCTTGGGGCCACTGCTGCACATACTAACACGAGTTCAAACCCTTATCTTTCATGCTTAGACTTAGGTACTCGTGCTCACCACCGAAGTAAATAAATAGCTTATGACATTCTAGACCACTCCGGACTTGAACACGTTTAATCATTGTACTAAACCATGACATAAAGACCCAAACAAAATCCTATATTTTATATTCACAACCACAAAAAAAATCCTATATTTTATATTCATATTTTAAAAAAATAAAAAAATTAATTTAATTATTTTTATTTTTTTAAAAGAAAAGGGGTACATGGACCCCGTGTAAGGGTCCGGATAGGGGTCCGGGTAGGCACTGGAATTTCGCATTTTGAAGGAAAAAAAGACACGTATTCCGTGTCGAGGTCCGAGAAGGGGTCTGAGTGGCTTCTGATTTTGCAAACTCGCGAAAACTCACTAACTTATTGATTCATTCTTCCAATCCAAGCCTAGGGACCTTGAACTAACACCTCAAGACTCATCCTAGGATACTATTTGTAGAACCCGTAAATCAGACTACGTATAAGCCATGCATAATTTCTAGTATTTAAATTCAAAATGATTTTTTTTATTTTTAAGGTATTTTAAAGTTATTTAGTCTTAATTATTTATTTTAAATCGCATGAGTTTAGTTTTGTCTTTTCAGTTAAATAAGCGAGGCCGGACAGGAGTTGGAGTCATGAGATAAATTTTAATAATGAGAAAAATATTCCTAGACTTAATTTAAGATAAAGAATAATTTAATTTAATGTAAAAGAATGTTTAGAGATTTAATTAATTAATTAAATTTAGTAGTAAATAAGTTCTTTTATGCCCAATAATTTAATTAAAAGCCTAAATTAAAATATGTGACCATTTGAGATAAGTTAATCTAGGCTTATTTGATTTAATAAATTATAAATTTACATATTAGTAATTTACTTTAAGGAAATTGCCATGCATGCAAGATAATTACTAAAAAAATTAATTACTTAATTCAATAAATACTTAATGGGTAGATAAAACTTTAAAGATTTAAAATACAAAATTTAAGCAATATTCCACCCCATTTTAATAAGAAATTTTCGGCCATTACATAGAAGATTTGAATTTAGTTAGTCACCTCACCATTTTGATATCATTTCTTAATCTTTTTCTTGATATGATATTCCCTCACCTTTTAATCAATAAAAATTACTAATTAAGCAATATTCCTACCCATATTTGATAGCTAAAAATTGGTCATATCTCATCCCATTTAACCTCCCTCAATAAAATAATATCATATCATTCTTATCTAACAAACACTAGGATAGAAAGATTCTGGATCTTGCCATTCTATCCCATTTAATTAGTAGACTTTCCCTTCACTCCTAGCCATTTTCCTCCATTCATTCTCTCGAAAATCCCGAGCATTTCAGCAAGAAAAACGTGAGTCTCCAAGGAGAAATAAGAAATACAACAAGAGAGAAAAGTATAAAGCAAGGCAACT
The DNA here is from genome assembly GCF_022965805.1 of Primulina eburnea. NCBI lineage: Eukaryota > Viridiplantae > Streptophyta > Magnoliopsida > Lamiales > Gesneriaceae > Primulina > Primulina eburnea. The sequence continues at coordinate 15,498,697 of NC_133116.1, forward strand.
CCGTCTCCACCACGTCGCGTCCGTCGTTATATTTTGTTTTCTTTCAAAACAAATTTAAGGCATGTCTATATCCTTCATTTATCTTCAATCAAGTTATATAAATATTTTTAAACATTATACGTACATGATTCTTGAAGCAAAACCGATTTTTGGACAGCAACACTTCATCAAAACATGCACAAAATTTTTCGGTTTCCTCGTGTCCCTTCACGGTTTTTATGTTTTTGTGATTTCAGGGTTGGCTCGATATCTAGGGGCTCAAGGATTCTTTTAGACATGATATAGGGTGTGTTAGGAAGGGAGTTTTGCATTGGTTTCAGCCCCTTTCCCCCCTTGCAACACGTTTTGACAGCAACTCCCCATCATTTCATTTTTGTGTCCCGATTTGCATGTTTCTTGTCTAAGGTGAAGATTCTGATCTTGGCTGCCCTAGGGGCTGTAGCCATGGTTAGAATCCTTCCTTGACAGGTGTAGGATGTTACCAAGATTCCCTTTCATGGCTTGGTTCATGTCCCCCTCGATTTTTAAAACAAACAAGAACAGCGCCCCTCGGTTTTAAAATTTTGGTTTCGGGTGTGTGTGTTGAGTTTCGAGCGTATGGTGTCAAATGGGTTGTGGTTGGCTTCTAACCCTTATCCATGACTCATGCAACACCTTAGCATGTCTATCATGGACCATGGTTAACCTCATATCCATTGTATCCTTCATTTGACAGCAAAACAAGCAACACCCCCACGCGTGCTCAATGGCGTCTCGGGTGGAACTTCAGATTTGTCGTAGGTGTTGGGTTGGATTATGGTTCTCCTAGGGCCCTTAGTCATGATTCAAGCCACACCTTAGGATGTTGGTAAGAGGCTCTGGTCAGTGGTTCAAGCCCCAATGGCCAATAGCCTCGCAAACGAAGCGATGCAAGCAGAAGCGCTGTCGCTGTAATTTTTGACAGCAACTTGGTGCTTCGGTTCAGAGGCTCGTTTGAGTTCTTGGTTGGCTTTTAGCCTATGGCCTTGGACTGGACAGTACCTCATCAAGTTAGGAAGGTCATGTTTTTGGCCGTTTGTGATTCGGTTAAGTTTAGAGGTCGTACAAGAATTTACGGTGCAATATGCCAAAATGACTCTCGAAAGAGTGTTTCATGTTTTTAGCCTCCATTCACCAAATTTCGACTTGTACAATTTTCGGACTTTATTTCATCATTTTAGGTGTATTTTAATCATTACTAAATGTTGGTTCGATGTTGGTTCTGGTTGGTACGGAGTCATGGTTAGAAATTCAGTTGTTGGACTAGTTGGCCCCGTTTTTGGGTTCAATGACTAAGTTATTTTCAAGGAAAAATCATTTGCATATTTTTCATGTAAGAACTAGGTCGCAGCAAGCCTGGAAATGATCCAACCCATTCGGTAAAATAAAACAGGATTTTTAATTATATTACGTGCATAAAAATATAAAATGTTCATTTTTGAGATATATGGGATATTGCTTGTGGCCACCTCATGTTCATGTGATTGCAGCTTATCATGGGATTATTACTTCATCCGGTGGTCAGTGACCGGTTCAGTTCATGTTCATGTATGGGTACAGATATCCAGTCCAAGGGCTGTGATGATCTCTACCGCCCAGTATACTGTGGTTTAGTCTGATCAGACGATTCAGTTCATTTTATGGGCCACTTGCGTAGAACATATTCTCAACATAAAATTATGATATGCTATTTCATGACCGGGCTCTATCGAGCAAACATTTCACTTACGATTTTCAGTTCAGTTATGCACGTATTTATAATTACTCATGACAAGATATTTTCACGTTACGCCTCATGATATGATATTTTTACTTTGCATGCGATTTTTTGATTATTACTTGTTATTTACGATATATGCATGCAGAGTCTTTAGACTCACTAGACTTGATTGTTGTAGGTACTTATGAGGTCGGGACCGAGGGCGGGGACCAGTGAGCCATCTTAGGTCGGCAGTAGTCGGAACCCGAGGACCTCATTTACAGTTTATTTATTATTTCATGCAAACTCATTTTATCACGATGAATTATTTTAAGTTGTTGCTTTGATACAAATATTTACTTCTGCTAATACTTTAAAGATTGAATCTTTTTATCCGTATATTTTATGAATGAGACATTTTATTTATTTAAAGAGAAAATTTTAAATTATTACGCAAATTTTCAAGTACGAATTTCGGGCCTCTACAGCTGGTATCAGAACCTATGTTCTTGTAAAGGGTTGCACTACTACTGTAATGCCCGAGATTTTATATATTATTAAGCTGAGATTATTGATTTTGAATTGATATGATTATAGACGGGCTATTCTGAGACCATATTGGGCAAAGCATATGAATGGTGCAATTTTTGGACAGAACTATTGGCGCCCGAGAGGTATAAAATGACCGCCCGGGCGCCAATGTTCAACAGGAACATGGTTCGGGCAAAAGATGCGGCGCCCGGGTGGTAGTTTGTGACCGACGGAGCACCAGTGCATAACAAGTTAAGTGTTCGGGCATAACATTCGGCGCCCGGTCGGTAATCTCGATCGCTCGAGCGCCGACCGAGATTCAAGAAAAAGAGACACGTTTCTTGAACATGCAACTTGGAGATATATATATATGTTTTCATCTTCATCAGAAAGAAGAAAAGAGAAAGAACGAGAAAAGGTCAGAAGAATTGTGTGAAAAATCCTTACGCCTTTACATTTCGATCCGTCCGTCTGATTTTCAATCCGACTTCAGTAACGTGTTCCTATCGACGAGAGTTTCAACTGGACGTAAGTTTTATTACGTTTTGATATGTTTTGAACATATGATATTGAAGGAATCCGATATGATTCATATATGGTGTTTCTGATATGTTAGACATCGTACAATCGAAACCGAATTGAAGAACGGATACCGTATAGAATTGTTATGATTTTCTGAGTTGAATTGGTTGAGATGCGATATCAGATTTGTGTTGTTATTGATTCTGAGTTGTTGGAATTGATATCTGTTGATTTGTATTGCTGGGTATATTGAGATTGTGTAGTTATGCCGTTGAAACAGAATTTAATTTAGTTATGATTATATCCAGTATTGATTGAGTGGGGTATTGATATTGTATTCCACACTATTCTTATTGCCAGATCGAGTATTGACAGGCTTTGAATCCGAGACTTCGACAGAGTCAGATTTACAAAAAGAAAGGTATAAATCAATGTTGATACGGGATTTTACAACTCGAGTCTGATTTGACCTGAGTTTCCCAAAATCACATACTGAATTACCATTGCCTTGTTTTGTTGCAATGTGTGATATTGATATGCTTATTCTATTGATTTATAGTAACGCATGAGTTAGAATTTTGGGCAGATATGCCTAGTTTTTGGCAGAACCGCCAAGTCTCTGGACTTTTGGGTATATATCGATGTGCTTAGGAGTAGATCGATTCTATTGTTGATATTCGATATAGATAGCCAAAGTCTGGGAATAAGAACGTACCACCATCTAGCTGGGGAAAGTAGGTGGGAGAACGTTGCGTTCTTATTCAACCGGGATCCCTATATTAGAAATGAGTCGAGTCTGACGTGACGAGTCTAGAGTTTTATTTACTACTTGATATCGATACATGTCTTTTAGATTTGATACATGCTATGAATATGTGTTTCATGCTTTTATATGACTGCATGTTTACATTGTTTATACTGAAATTATATTCTCACTGGAGTTATCCAGCTGTTGTCTTGTTTGTATGTGTGCATCACAATAGGTGGGACAAGATCAGGATCAGGAAGAGGATGAGAGATTCAGAATTAGCTTGGAAATTCGTACTTAGAATAGATTGATTTTCAGTACTTGATATAGTGACTGAACTTTAGTTGAGATAAATAAATATTGTAAAAGACTTGCACCTTTATATTGATATGTATATCAGATTGAGTGCATTACGTTTCCGCACTTGTATTTACAAAAAAAATCTTATGTCCCACATTACTTAATTGTTATATTGATTCTTAATAATTATTAAGAACTGAATTAGCGTCCGGGTCCCCACAGCAGGTGATATCAGAGCAATAGGTCTGACTAGACTGAGATAGGAGCTAGTGAGCGAGGTAGAATGAGTTTTCTTCCTTGCTTTTTCATGCTAGCAATCTATTATGTTTTACTGCTTTAATTTACGTTTATCTGAATTATCTGATTTGATTTGGTAATATGTATTATTGAGACTGAATCAGAACCGATTCTTGATCAGCAGTAAGATGATCAGAGGGGGGACTGAACTGAAACAGATTTGTTGTATTGGGTTACTAATCCTTTTGATATTCAGATATGCCTCCTCGAAGAGTCCCGGAACAGGGTAGTACTTCTGCGAATCCGAAGGATGTCACAACAACTCTGATGGAAACTTTACTGAAGAAATTTCAGTCGTTCAAACCACCGACTCTGAAGGGTACTGAGACTTCAGTTGATTGTGAGTGTTGGCTAGATGACATTGAGATGCTGTTTGATTCCCTGGATTACAGTGATGAGCGTCGAGTCAGATTGATAGGGCATCGGTTGCATGAAGTTGCAAAAAACTGGTGGATCATGAAAAAGAGGGCTTTGGAACATCGAGGTACGAACATTACCTGGAAGGTTTTTAAAACTGAGTTTTATCAGAGATTCTTCCCAGTGTCGTACAGGAAAGACAAAGGGGCAGAGTTTCCTAATTTGAGACAGGGCCAGTTGAACATTGAAGAGTATGTTGCCAAGTTCTCTACCTTGTTGAGATTCGCTTCACATGTGGCTGAAAATGATGAAGTTGAGGCTGATCAGTTCATCAATGGTCTGAATCCAGAAATCTTTACATTGGTGAACACAGGGCGACCGAATAACTTTGTTGATGCCCTACACCGAGCCAAAGGAGCTGAAGCAGGCATGATGAGGCAGAAAGGAGCTGCGTATGTCACTCCAGCACCGAGACCACAGCAACCATCTCCCTGATTTAAGGGTGGCAGCAGCAGTGGTGGAAAGAAAGATTTCTTGAAAGCCCGAGGAAAGCAGCTTAAAAGATCTGGCAGCAATTCTTCTAGCTCCAGTGGTTCCAGACAGAGCTAGAGTTATACCGGGGCTTATTGCAGAACTTGCGGAGGGAGACATCCCACAGAGCAATGCCAAGGAGTATCTGGTAGTTGCAACATCTGTAGATAGCAGGGACAATTTGCTAGGGTGTGTCCACAGAGAGGTTCCCAAAGATCCGAGGGAGCCGAATTATCGGAATCAGCAGCACAGATTGATATACGATCAACTGCTGTTCATTCATTTCAGCCAGCACCAGCTCAGTCACAACAGAGGCCAGGAGGAAGCCAGACTGTGAGCCAGCCTCCTAGACAACCGGACAGAGTATTTTCTTTGACAGAGGAGTAGGCTCAGGAAGCACTAGATGATGTCGTTGCAGATAACTGTTATTTATGTGGTTACCCTGCTTATGTATTTATAGATACGGGTGCTTCTCATACATTTATTTCTGAGCAATTTGCATTGCGTCATGCATTGATCTTGAGTCTTTATCTGTTGTAGTGTCTGTCTCTTCTCCGTTGGGGACATGTTTGATATCAGTGAATTCTGTAAAACATTGTATGCTACAGTACGACGAGCATGAGATTGAGTTAGATTGTATCATACTTGGGTCGTCTGATTTTGACTGTATTATTGGTATCGATATGTTGACCAAGTACAGAGCTACTGTTGATTGTTTCCACAAGATTGTGAGATTCAGACCGGATATGGCTGATGAGTGGAAATTCTATGGTAAGGGTTCTAGATCTAGAATTCTTTTGATATCTGTATTGTCGATGACTCGATTGTTACAGAAAGGAGCAGAGGGATTCTCTGTCTATTCAGTTGATTTACTTAAATCGAGTCCATCATTGGCTGATTTTCCAGTGGTTTGTGAGTTTTCTGACGTCTTCCCAGATGAGATTCCGGGATTGCCTCCGATTCGAGAGATAGACTTCAGAATTGAATTGATGCCAGGTACAGTTCCGATTTCTAGAGCTCCGTACAAAATGGCACCAATTGAATTGAAAGAGTTAAAAGATCAGTTGGAAGATTTATTGGCCAAAGGTTACATCAGACCGAGTGTTTCTCCTTGGGGTGCTCCAGTGTTACTTGTGAGGAAGAAAGACGGTTCAATGACACTTTGCATTGACTACCGGCAACTGAACAAGGCTACGGTAAAGAAAAAATATCCATTGCCTCGTATAGATGATTTTTTTAATCAGTTGCAGGGTTCTTCTGTATATTCCAAGATCGACCTGAGATCTGGATATTATCAGCTGAAAGTCAGAGATTCTGATATCCCGAAGACAGGGTTGAGAACCAGGTATAGATATTATGAGTTTATTGTCATGCCGTTTGGTTTGAAGAATGCTCCAGCTGTATTTATGGGTATGATGAACCGTGTATTAGAAAAATATCTTGATGATTTCGTGATTATATTTATTGATGATATCTTGATTTATTCGAAGAATATGATTGATCATGCTGAGCATCTGAGAACTGTATTGAGAATTTTGAGTTCTGAGAAATTGTATGCCAAATTGTCGAAATGTGAATTCTGGTTGTGATAGGTTGTGTTTCTGGGTAATATTATATCCGGAGACGGTATATCAGTTGATCCCAACAAGGTTGAAGCCGTGATTTCTTGACCGATACCAACATCTGTGCCAGAGATTCGCAGTTTTATGGGTTTGGCAGGATATTATCGTCGATTCATTAAAGATTTCTCTAGTATTACGAATCCGATTACTCAGTTGACTCAGAAGAACGCACCATTTGTTTGGTCAGGGAATGTGAATCCAGTTTCCTCGAATTGAAGAAGAGACTGACCAGTGCTCCGATCTTGACTATTTCATCAGGTACTGGTGTTTTTGTTGTATATTGCGATGCTTCTCACAGAGGGTTGGGTTGTGTTCTGATGCAGCGAGGACATGTTATCGCTTATGCTTCACGACAGTTGAAGCCACACGAGACTTGCTACCCAATTCATGATCTTGAATTGGCTGCCATCTTCTTTGCATTGAAGATATGGCGACACTACCTATACGGTGAGAAATTTGAGATTTATTCTGATCATAAAAGCCTGAAATATCTGTTTTCACAATCAGAGTTGAATATGAGGCAGCGAAGATGGCTTGATTTATTGAAAGATTTCGATTGTGAAATCAAATACTACCCAGGGAAGTCCAATGCATCAGCTGATGCACTAAGTCGTAAGGTATGTTCTTTGTCCTTATCGACTATTGATATTTCAAATTTGATAGAAGATTGCTTTTTGTCTGGATTGGTATTTGAGGAAGATCGTAAACCATTAAGATTATATGCTGTTCAAGTCGAACCCAAGCTGATTTTGAGAATTAAAGCGGCTCAGAAATTTGATCATAATGTGCAGAATTCTATATAGATGGTCAGAGCAGGGCATCGATCAGAATATCAGGTACGTGACAGTGTACTGTATGTGAATAATCGTCTTGTTGTGCCGAATGTTTCAGATTTGAGACCACAGATATTATCAGAAGCGCAAAGCAGTCGATTTAATATTCATCCTGGTGGCCGAAAGATGTATAATGATTTGAAAAGACAGTTTTGGTGGAAACAGATGAAAGCTAATATTGCTGAATTTGTATCAAAATGTCTAAATTGCCAAAAGGTGAAAGCTTAGAGAAAGAAACCAGGAGGTTTATTACAAAGCTTGTCTATTCCTGAATGCAAATGGGATCACATTTCCATGGATTTTGCTACAAAGCTACCACGTTCCTCCCGAGGTTGTGATGTGATTTGAGACGTGATTGACAGATTGACCAAATCCGCATGCTTTATTCCGTACAAGATGACGTATAGACATGACCAGATGGCAGAGATGTATGTCAGAGAAGTGGTCAGATTGCACGTGCCGAAGTCGATTGTTTCAGACCGTGATCCTCGGTTTACTTCGCACTTCTGACAGAGTTTGCAGCAGGCTCTAGGTACGAAGTTACATCTTAGTACGGCATATCATCCACAGACTAACGGACAGTCAGAGCGAACTATCCAGATACTGGAGGATATGCTGAGAGCTGTAGTGCTTGATTTTAGCACTAATTGGCAGGATGCATTGCCACTTTGTGAGTTCTCGTACAACAACAGCTATCAGATGAGTATTGAGATGGCTCCTTTTGAGGCGTTGTATGGTAAGAAATGCAGATCCCCTCTTTGTTGGGATGATATCTCTGAGGTTCCTGAGATTGGACTTGACATGATCAGAGATATGACTGAGAAAGTGAAGTTGATTCAGAAGAAAATGAAGGCAGCTCAAGACAGACAGGCCAAATATGCCAATGTTCGACGTAGACCATTGGTATTTGAGGCAGGACACCGAGTATTCTTGAAGATTTCAGCTTTCAGAGGAGTTGTCAGATTTGGCAAGAAAGGGAAGTTGTCTCCACGTTATGTTGGGCCGTATTAGATTCTCGAGAAGATAAGAGATCGTGCCTATCGACTAGCATTACTGCCTTCTCTATCTGGGATACATGATGTCTTTCATGTATCGTTATTGAGAAAATATCTCTCTGATGCTTCACATGTTATTCAGCCAGACGTAGCCGAATGGGATGAAACTCTGAGTTACTTCGAGAAGCCGATCCAGATTCTCGATCGTAAAGAAAAGCAGCTCAGAACGAAGATTATTCCGCTTGTGAAAGTTCGGTGGAGTGGTCATGGCATCGAAGAAGATACCTGAGAGACTGAGTCTGATATGGGGCAGAGATCCCCAGAGTTATTTCACTAATGTGAGTTTCTATTTAGCTTATGTTACATTTATTTCTGTTATGATTTGATTGCCTGTGATTTCGAGGACGAAATCGAATCTTAGGGAGGAGAAATGTAATGCCCGAGATTTTATATAATGTTAAGCTGAGATTATTTATTTTGAATTGATATGATTATAGACGGGCTATTTCGAGACCAGATTGGGCAAATCATATGAATGGTGCAATTTTTGGATAGAACTATTGGCGCCCGAGCGGTAAAAAATGACCGCCCGAGCGCCAATGCTCAACAGGAACATGGTTCGGGCAGAAGATGCGGCGCCCAGGCGGTAGTTTGTGATCGCCCGAGTGCCAGTGCATAACAAGTTAAGTGTTCGGGCAGAACATTCCGCGCCCGGGCGGTAATTCTCGACCGCCCGAGCGCCGACCGAGATTCAAGAAAAAGAGACACATTTCTTGAACATGCAACTTGGAGATATATATAAATATGTTTTCATCTTCATCAGAAAGAAGAAAGAGAAGAATGAGAAAGTGTCAGAAGAATTGTATGAAAAATCCTTACTCCTTTACATTTTGATCCGTCCGTCTGATTTTCAATCCGACTTCAGTACCGTGTTTCTATCGACGAGAGCTTCAACTGGACGTAAGTTTTATTACGTTTTGATATGTTTTGAAAATATGATATTGAAGGAATCGGATATGATTCATATATGGTGTTTCTGATATTTTAGACATCGTACAATAGAAATCGGATTGAAGAACGGATACTGTATAGAATTGTTATGATTTTCTGAGTTGAATTGGTTGAGATGCAATATCAGATTTGTGTTGTTATTGATTCTGATTGTTGGATTTATATCTGTTGATTTGTATTGCTGGATATATTGAGATTGTGCAGTTATGCCGTTGAAACAGAATTTGATTTAGTTATGATTATATCCAGTATTGATTGAGTGGGGTATTGATATTGCATTCCACACTATTGTTATTGCCAGATCGAGTATTGGGGCTTTGAAACCGAGACTTTGACTAAGTCAGATTTACAGAAAGAAAGGTATAAATCAATGTTGATACGGGATTGCACAACTCGAGTCTGATTTGACCTGAGTTTCCCAAAATCACATACTGAATTACCATTGCCTTGTTTTGTTGCAATGTGTGATATTGATATGTTTATTCTATTGATTTATAGTAAAGCATGAGTTAGAATTTTGGGCAGATATGCCTAGTGTTTGGCAGAACCGCCAAGTCACTGGACTTTTGGGTAAATATCGATGTGCTTAGGTGTAGATCGACTTATATTGCAGATATTCGATATAGATAGCCAAAGTCCGGGAATAAGGACGTACCACCATCTGGCTGGGGAAAGTAGATGGAAGAACGTTGTGTTCTTAATTCAACCGGGATCCCTAGATTAGAAATGAGTCGAGTCTGACGTGACGAGTCAAGAGTTTTATTTACTACTTGATATCGATACATTTCTTTCATATTTGATACATGCTATGAATATGTGCTTCATGCTTTTATATGAATGTATGTTTACATTGTTTATACCGGGATTATATTCACTGGAGTTATCCAGCTGTTGTCTTGTTTGTATGTGTGCATGACAACAGGTGTGACAAGATCAGGATCAGGAAGAGGATGAGATATTCAGAATTAGCGTGGAAATCCGAAATTAGAATAGATTGATTTTCAGTACTTGATATAGTGACTGAACTTTAGTTGAGATAAATAAATATTGTACAAGACTTGTACCTTTATATTGATATGTATATCAGATTTATTACATTACGTTTCCGCACTTGTATTTAAAAAAAAATCTTATGTCCCACATTACTTAATTGTTATATTGATTCTTAATAATGATTAAGAACTGAATTAGAGTCAGGGTCCCCACAGCTACTGACCTCGAGAAGGTCACAAAGTCATGTGTTCGGTCTGTAAGTTTTACGTTCAGATTTTGATTACGCAGTATTAATTTAAATTTAAAGAAATAATAGAGATTATGCATGTTAGTTATGTATGGGTTATATATGGAACAATATGCCTCCTAGACACGTTCTTGAGCGCACTAAAGATGATGAGCCTCGCCAGGAGGACGGTGAGAATCAGAGGCAGGAGAGAGATTTACCACCTCCACCGGATATGAATGCCCAGATTTTAGCTGGGATGACTCAGTTCTTCGCACAGTTTGCGGGGAACAATGCTGTGGCAACCAGGCTGGCAGAGCCTGAGGCTACCTATGAGCGGTTCATGAAGATGCGACCAAAGGAGTTTTCAGGGACTACAGATCTCATGATTGCCGAGGGCTGGATTAAGTCCCTCGAGGTTATCTTCGAGTTCATGGAGCTTAGAGACGAAGATAGGGTTCGTTGTGCTACCTATCTATTCGGAGGAGATGCCCGCTTATGGTGGGAAGGAGCATCAGTAGCCCTGAACTTGGCTACTCTGAGCTGGATGCGCTTCACCGAAGTATTCTACTTGAAATATTTTATTGACGAGGTGCGTTCCAGGTTGATCAGGGAGTTCATGACCCTGAGGCATGGAGATATGACTGTTACGGAGTTCATCCGTAAGTTTGAGAGGGGCTACCATTTTGTGCCCCTGATTGCGAACGATGCCGGTGCCAAGCTGAGGCACTTTCTGGATGGTCTACCACCGATCTTGTTCCGTGATGTTAGGGTGGTTGGCCCTACTACGTATGACGTCGCTGTCTCCAGAGCTCTAGCTGCAGAGCAGGATCGGCAGGATATAGAGAGAGACCTCCAGGGCAAGCGACCAGTCCAAGTGCCACATCGCCCTCCTCCTCAGCAGCAGCCCCAGAATAAGAGGCCTTTCCACGGCCCACCCAGGAACAGAGGACAGCAGCAGCAGCAGGGACGCGCAGCCCCGAGGACTTTTGAGCACCCAGTCTGTCCTAGGTGCACACGCCGCCATGCTGGAGCGTGAATGTATGGTTCTGGGAAGTGTTACAAGTGTGGTAGTCAAGACCACTTGCTGCAGCAATGCCCACAGGGGAGTCTGCCTACCCAAGGCAGAGTCTTTGCTCTCCATGCAGCGGAGACGAACCCAGACACCATGCTCATGACAGGTATCTTAAAGCTTTAAGTTAATATTCGAAATTTAATGTTTTGGGAATTTATGTTTTGGGTTGAGGTTTTGAACTTAGAATTGTGATAGGATAGCATGATCTAATCGGTGTTACTTTCGGGAATTAGGTTAGAAAAACTTCGACCTTCGCATGTCTATAGGTTAGTTCTTGTGATTATTGGGTTCAGTTTCACGTTCCAACCTTTCAAAGAGAATTTTTATAGCTGGTTCAGTTACGAAGCCTTGATAGATTCAGGGGCTACTCATCCATTCATTTCGGAGACCTTTGCTAATTTTCTCAAGGTCAAGACCATTGGGCAAGATATAGCCTATTCAGTAGTATTGCCTTCGGGAGAGGAGATGGCAGCTACTAATGTGATCCATGACATAGACCTCGAGCTTCATGGCAATCTTTTTTATGCGGATCTTATCTTTTTGCCGATGCCAGAGTTTGACATCATTCTGTGGATGGACTGGCTATTAAGGAACAGGGTTTTGATCAACTTTCAGCGAAGATATGTTCTAGTCTGACCGCCTGGGATGGAACAGTTCTTATTTGAGCCAGACAGGTACTTTCATTTACCGCGTTTGATATCTTGTGTCCAGGCTAGAAAGCTCATGCATAGAGGGTGTCGGACGTTTTTAGCGACTTTTATCTGTTCCCGAGGCACCCAGTCAGTCAGCCTCTGATATCCCAATTGTTAGGGATTTTCTAGACGTATTTCCTGACGACGTCTCTGGTATGCCACCAGAGCGAGAGGTGGAGTTTTCTATTGAGCTTACTAGTATTTAACCCGTGCGATGCACGGGATGATATTATTAAAAATTAGTGAAAATGAATATATATTTAAATTGAAAAAAATAATATAATTATAAAAAATAACAATAAAAACTATTTTTCCGCTAATTTTAAAAAAAATTCTTAAATACAACGCATGTCGATTAATTTTTTAGCTAATAGTCACTATCATATCTCAAAATTTTAGATTGTGTTAGCCTAAGACAATGAAATGAAGCTTATCGTGTTTAATGTATTGATGTCGGCCATCAACCTTATTACATATTTAATTTCTTTAATTTTCGAGAAGCTACATATTATTATTTTTTAACATGTGATAAAAAAAATTATTTTTAAATCACATTCAATAAAATTATTGAGAATTATTTTTTAAAAAATTTAATAATTTCATCTAAATCCACATTCAAAAAAAATGTTGGGACATGACACGTATCTAACACATTTGAATGATAACAATAATTGTTTCATCAATATCTTTATCCAAATAGGTTGTGATTTTATTAACAAAATCTCTACATAATATACACAACAGCCTATTATTTCGAAAGAAAAATGAAACATGTGATCATAAGTAAATTATGAATCAGAAAACTTATTTAATTAACATTTATTATGTGTATTCCAAAACAATGTCAATAAATTTTATAAGGTGTCTTCTAATAAGATGCTTACTTTCTTTAGAATTGGTTAATCATATCCATTACTGGAAATTTTATACTATCATGTATCCGTGAACTTTGTAATATAGAAGAAAATTATCACAATAGTAATACATAATAATTAAAATTTTGTACAAATAAATGAATAATATTTTTTACTTCTCGATCATGAAAGACATGTTTCAAAGTGTCTTGTTGCTCTCATTGTTTCCATATGTAGGTAGTTTATAACAACGAATAAATTTAAATTTAAACGAACATTACATCTTGGAAGGATTCAACTCATATATGTTGCTGAAAGAGGAGTCATTTCAGAATTCAATTTCGGAGTAAATGAATTTAGTAAGATAAATAGAAGAAAATTGGTTTCTAATATAATATCTAATATTGTATTATTTATAATTTTAAATTCAAAGAAGACATCCCAAGGGACAGAAATTATACATTGGATGTTTTTGACAGAATTATATCATACATTAATCTTTCAAATTATGGATATCTCGAATTGCACGTTGGGTGTCAAACATTTCTGATTATTGAGGGTAATATACATGTTTATTGAGAATAATTTAATGTCCATTTGAAACTCTTTTGAATCTATCTCTTTTAATTTTTTTGTGCACTCTGATTTGAATTTTTAAGAAGACAATTCAAGATATACAATATACATATGGTTTTAGAAGAAAACTAAAACGAATTAATTCTTTCAAATTAAGATAATTTATAAATAATATGAATTTGAGATAAAAAAAAATTTATGATTATAAAATAGTAAATTAATGTTCATTGGAAAATCTTATTGTAGTGATAATTTTTAACACTCAATCAATTTTATTTTTAGAAAAATTAAATAAACTAATTAAATATTGTATTTCTTTTTTAATAAGTAATTTGGGCAAGAATTACTTAAAATAGAAAAATTTATTTTTGAATGATTTACCTCATGAGTGATATTGAACATTGCAATCATTTGTATTTTAAATTTATTTACACAGTTTTTAATTAAACTGATTGATATAATCATAGCAGAATTTTTAATATAGTTTATGTTTTCAATAAAGTTTAGTTTTAATTTGAGTAAAAAAACAAAAAAAAACATATAATATATAAATTATATTTGAATTAATATAAAATTTAATTAAATTCAAAATTGAATTAAATGAATTGATATAATCAATCCAAACAATAATTGAAGTGGTCATTTATTGTAGTAATAAATCTTTTCTTTTTTAGAAATGACATTTTGAGGGGAAATTACTATTTTTGGCAAAAATTCTGTTTATATATATATATATATATATATATATATATATATATATATATATATTTATAGATTTATAAATAATATGTATTTGAGATAAAAAAAAATTATGATTATTAAATAGTAAATTAATGTTCATTGGAAAACCTTATTATAGTGATAATTTTTAACACTCCACCAATTTTATTTTAAAAAAAATTAAATAAACTAATTAAATTTTGTATTTTTTTTAATAAGTAATTTGGGCAGGAATTACTTAAAATAGAAAAATTTATTTTTTAATGATTTATATAATCATAGCAGAATTTTTAAAATAGTTTATGTTTTCAATAGAGTTTAGTTTTAATTTGAGTAAAAAAATAAAAAAAACTTATAATACATAAATTACATTTGAATTAATATAAAATTTAATTAAATTCAAAATTGAATTAAATAAATTGATATAATCAATGTAAACAATAATTGAAGTGATCATTTATTGCAGTAATAAATCTTTCCTTTTTTAGAAATGACATTTTGGCGGGAAATTACTATTTTTGGCAAAAACTCTGATTTTATATATATATATAGATGCCAGGTACGACTCCGATCTCCAAAGCACGGTACCGATTAGCACCGACGGAGATGGCAGAAATTAAGAAGCAGATTCAGGAACTTCTTGACAGGGAGTTCATTCGCCCGAGTTTTTCACCATGGGGCGTGCCAGTCTTGTTTGTGAAGAAGAAGAAGGATGGTACGATGAGGCTTTGCATTGATTACCGGGAGTTGAACAGGTTTACAGTGAAGAACAAATACCCACTTCCGATGATTGAAGATTTATTTGATCTGTTGCAGGGAGCTTTGGTATTCTCAAAGATTTATCTGCATTCCGGTTATCACCAGTTGAGGGTAAAAGAATAAGATGTATGCCATTAGGTTCCTCTTTTGATAAGGTATTTAAAAAAAAAAATTAGACCCTGTTTATTCTAAATGATTAAATTAGTCACAATGACGATTAAGAAGATGATTAGCGTCCGGGTCCCCACAGTCAAGGAGTTGGAACCTGATTTGATAGCACTATCAAAGAATTTGGTTTTGCTAAGAATCCCGAGGAACCATGCATGTACAAGAAAGTTAGTGGGAGTGCAGTGACATTTCTAGTACTTTATGTTGATGACATCCTACTCATTGGGAATGATGTAGAATTACTGCAATCAACTAAAGTATGGTTAGCAAGTAAATTATCCATGAAAGACATGGGTGAAGCATCCTATGTATTGGGAATACAAATATATAGAGATAGATTAAAAAGGATGATGGGACTCACCCAAGCCACTTATATCGACACCATTCTGAAGCGATTCTCTATGGAAGAGTCCAAGAGAGGATACCTATCAATGTGTCATGGTGTTACTCTATCTAAAGCTATGTGTCCCAAAACTGATGAAGAGATAGAGATGATGACACGTATTCCATATGCGTCAGCCATTGGTAGTATCATGTATGGTATGATATCGATACGTCCCGATGTTGCTTAAGCTCTGAGTGTTACAAACAGATATCAGGCGAAACCTAGTCCAATGCATTGGAAGGCCGTGAAAGATATTCTTAAGTACTTCAGAAGGACTAAGAACTTGTTCATGGTCTATGTGTAATATCCCAACCTTTTAGCATTTTATTTTTTATGATATTATTTTTGGTTGGGTGTTTAGGAAATATGGTTATTGGATATTCATGGTTTATTATGGTAATGGATATTTCATATGGTTTGATGGTTGAGATTATGTATAATGGTTATGTTTATTAGAATGGTTAAAATATGGTCATTGTTTATGATTATTGTTTTGGTATTATGTTCATAGTTGGTGATGATTAAGGAAATGAATAGGTAGAATAGAAATTTGATTTTGAGTCAAATAGGAAATGGAACTGCAGAAACGGACTGAAAAATGTAGCAGTAGTAGTGGTTTTTAGTATAATGTTTTGTATATTGATCCAATTGATATGAGGCTACTTTCATTAGAATGATAAGATATAAGGCTATAACTTTCATGTTTTGAGTTTTGTTCAAATCATTAGGGAAGACGAGCCAAAAGTGGCTCGAAGTGTGTCGTTTGTATCGTTGTTCCTGCAGTGACACATGTTGGGAGAATGAGCATAACTCTTTACTCAGATTCAAATTACATGAGGCCAATTTGAGATGCAAGAAACACATAGAACTACAACTTTCTTGTTGACCACTTTTACAAATTCGGAAGCTAAAAATGAGCTTTTCGGCAGAATGTGGCGCACATAGGCGGCAGAACTCACGCATATTCGCCGTGTGGGCAGAACAGGCCGTGCATATGCGCTCGGAAAGTCGCGCATATGCGCCCGGTAGCTTGTATAAAAAAAATAAAACACGTTTTTTTTCTGGATTGGAAGTTTTTTATACCCATTTCTAGATACTTCCACACACTTTTCATTTCTCTCCTTTCCTTTGATCGTTCCCAACCTTTTTCTCTCAATGTTTTCTTTCCTTCAATTCTCTACTCCAAGTGCTAGGATTTTAGTTGATTTCTTAGTGGTTTCTATAATTCTCCAAGCTTCCAGGTAAGAACTTTTATATTCTTGGAATTGGAGGGTTTGAAGTGATGAAGGGTTAAGTTGAATTGTTTATTTCTTGGATTAATATTGTTGATTGTTGGTCATTATTGTGTTTATTGTTGTAGGAAGCATTCAAGATTATCATAACCATCATTTGCTTGTGGGTTGTAAGTAGAAGCTTCCTTTCAAATGCTCACATGATATATATGTATATAAGCCATGTTTATTGATAATTAGCTCCTTTCATTGGTAATTACTTGTTATTTATGTTGTTATGTATTCATTGTTCAAAGATTATCATTGACTTCATTGACAAATGAGCTAATATCTCATTGTTTCCACCAAGTGTTTGTGAAAATGACTCAATGAAATTTCCTATGATTAAAGCCAATGAATGATAGCAATTCATGCATGTCATTGGCCAATCACATGATTATGAGTAACTCTCACAATTTTGATATATTTATATATCAAAGAGATACTATCCACAGGTCTCAGGTCACAGAACTATCATTTCCTTTTATTTAATTCATGCCATGAAATACCATCTATATTAATTTGCTACCTATTGTTCATTGAAGATGATATTATTCATTGTTCATTGCCATTGATTCATTGGTTAACTGCCATTGCTATATCCATGTTTCAAGCCAAGCCAATGTATATGTACTTGTTATGTATAGCTTTCTGCTTACTGAGTTTTATCTCATTCCAGTTAATGTCATGTGATGCAGGTGATAAAAAGGAATGAAATGGATTGTCCTAGGCGGAAGAAGTCATATGGCTCATGGAAAGGGAAACTTTTGAATTTTTGTCATGAAACTTTTATTTTGGGGTATATTGAACATTGTAAGTGTTAATTATTTTGTATTTTGCAAATGAATGATGGGAAAAATTTGTGTCTGTTTCGGATTTATTTTGGATGATATTTTGTGAATTGTTAGGTATACTAGTTTCCAAAATGTTTATGATACATATGGTATATTGTTCTTTCCCTTTTCAATGTTAAGGCTTCCGCGTATGTTATTTCTTTTAAATGTTATTGTCTTGGGAGTTGGGTGTTTCAATTGGTATCAGAGCCAAAGTTCTTCGGACCATATATGAATTCTTCTACCTAGGACAATCCGGTATGTTTTCGATCCTGCATCTATTGATTTTTAACATTGAGCATTGATTCAATTTCATTATCATTGATGTATTCTTTCTTCCCATCTATGTTAAAGTGAGCATATGTGTAGGATATGCCTCCCAAAAGAAAGGTTTTGAAGGGGAAGATAGGACCTCTACTACCGATAAGACTGTGAAGGTTGTAGATGAATTGAGTAAGTTATTGAAGGAGCAAGAAAAGGTCCATGGCGAACAAATTCAACAGTTACTGAGCATGCAAACTAATACCCAGGGTCGTGGCCAAAGAAGTGGTCAAAGCAGAACAGAAAGTTCTGAAGATGGTGCTTATGATCGTTTCAGACGTATGAACCCTCCGGAGTTTACCTGATCCACTAATGGCTCTAGAATGGATCAAATCATTGGAAGCCATATTTGATTACTTGAAGTTCACTGACCAAGAGAAGGTAAGTTGTGTTGTGTTTATGTTGTTCAAAGATGCTCGTATCTGGTGGGAAGCCACCAAGGTGACAGTTAATGTTCAAGAATTAAAGTGGAACGAGTTTAAAGATTTATTCTACACCAAATATTTCTCGAGCGAAGTCAAGGCCAAGAAGGTGAAAGAATTTCTTGAATTAAAGCAAGATGTTATGTCTGTTACTGAGTACACCCTGAAGTTTGAAGAAGGATGTGTCTTTGTTCCTTTTATTGTTGAGCATGATAAAGATAAAGGTGAACACTTCCTTCGTGGATTGAAGCCAGATATTCGAAGAGATGTGCATATGTCCAAGGTGGTCACATACCAGGATATTGTTGAGAGGGCCTTGCTAGCTGAGCACGATGAGCAAGAGATCGATAAAGAGAGGCAACTAAGAAGGCAATCTTTCCAAGCAAGAGGCCAAGGTGCAAGTGCAAATGTACTAGGTGGCCACAAAGGTAAAGGTAAAATGGAACAGCGTAATAAACCTCATGTGCCTTCTTCTGTACTGAGAGACCGTTGTGTCCCAAGTGTTGAAAGCCACACAAGGATTAATGTTTGGTGGGTAGAGGATAATGTTTTAGATGCAAGGAGATGGGGCACACAGCATTGAAATGTCCTCTCTCCTCAGGCAAAGGAAAAGTCCCAGGCAGAATTTTTGCTATGACGAAGGAAAGTGTTAATCCTGATTCTTCTGTGATATCAGGTAATATTTTAATCTACGGCAAAGAAGCAATTACATTGATTGACACTGGTGCAACCCATTATTTTATGTCTGAAGTGTTTATGAATTTTATATCTGTTGAACCTACTGTTATGCCATTACACTTCAATATTGTGTTGCCCTCTGGGATGAAATTTGTCCCACTAATATTATCAAGATATGTAACACCTCTGACCTTTTTTTATAAAATAGCAGCGGAATTTAAAATTTTTCTTGAAGGGAAGAAGGATTCAAAATACATTTCAATATATAGTCAAAAGTATATACATGATCAATAAAATGATTCAACAAAATCCAAAATATCATTTTTGTGATCATGCCCAAAATGCTATCAAAATATCATCTTCCTTCCTTCTCTTATGCATATGACTCCGGCCCCAATTAACGTCCCGGTTCGTCGCTCTTATCTGCATCACATGAAATAACTGAAATGAGTATAAAACTCAGCAAGTGGAACTCTTACATAGCAATGGATACATATCATACTCTGAAAAACATGACTTTGAAAACATTAAATACCATCAACTCTGAAATATAAATATCATAGCATAAATAACAATAACGATGGTATTTCTCTTTTCTCTGATGGATTGATATCTAGATAGTATCTCTGTCTCTGTACCTATATCCCATCAATATGAATCGATACTCTGTTGGGATATAAGCCTATGGTCGTTGATCAACTAATTGTTTGCAATCTCTGACTATGTATCTATCAATACAATAAATCATTTGAACTCTCTCTTTGGCATTAAATCAACACTTTTAATACTCTATTCTTTTGTATTCTCTTTGACATAATTGAGACCTAAAATGCCTCTAATATACAACAAAGTGTATTAATACATAGCATGAATGAAATGGAAGGGAATAACATGTTAAAACCATTGAAACACAATACATATATTATCATGTGAGCACAAGGAAATGAATTCCACTTACAACCAACAAGAAGCTTGATTCTATTCTCTTGGTACACTTCTTACAAGAATAAACCATATATTGCACCATCAACAACTCAATAATCACAAACCCATAACATTAAATCCATAAAACCAACATAATCAACAAACCCATGATTTCCCAACATCATAATCCAAGAATAAACAAAGCCACAAGCTTACCTTAGCTCCTTGAACCAACAATGACCTTGTTCTCACTTCAATACCCAACAATAAGCTTGATTCTAAGAAAGGAAATTAAAGAAATGTAGAAACCCTAGCCTCCCCTTGAGAGAAGAACTGATAGAATTGGGAAGGAAATGAGGAAAAGTGAACCAACTCATGTATTATGTCACTAAATCTCGAAAACACGCTTACACTGTTCACGACCGCAGGTGCGCTAACAATAATACCGCGGGTGCGCTAAAGTGTGGGGACCCGGACGCTGATCATCTTCTTAATCATCTTTGAGATTTAGTTATCAATTAATATAAACAGGGTCTAAAAATTTTTTCTTTTTAAAATGTGAGTGCGGAAGATAATGGAATCAATCTATTATACAATCAGTATAATAATACAAATCTTGTACAACATGCATCTAGTTCAAACTAGGCTAAGGTTCAACTACTAAATTCAAGTATTAGACCAGTCTACAATAAGTCCGGAATCACCACTCTAAACTCGTCTTCTCTCATCATCTTCTTGACCCCGATCTTGTCCTGCCTGTTTTCATGCACACATACAAACAAGACAACAGCCGGATAACTCCGGTGAGAATAAATCCCATTATAAACAATGTATACATGCAATTAACTGAATTAACATAAAAGCATGCATTATATCTTTGCACATGTATCTAAAATCAAACAACATGTATCAATATTAATCTGTAAATAAAACATGAATCGTAATCTACGAAACATAAATCAATACAGGTCTGTAAATCAAATCTAGTCTCAATATCTAAGACTCGACTCATCTCTCATTCTAATCTAGGGATCCCAGTGAATAGGAACGTAACAAATCTCCCACCTATCTCTTACATTCGCGGTGGTTGAAATTGATACGTTCTTATTTACGGACTTGGCCCTCGCTGTATCGAATATCTATGATAAGAGCGACTCTACTCATAATCACATCGATACGACCAAGCGTCCGGTGTCTTGGAGTATCTACCAAGACTATGCCTAGTCTGACAACGTGCAATGGGTCAGTGACGTCTCTGTCATAGTATGGCCCCTCTGTCAGTGACTCTTATTCAATAGCTCTCTGCTTTCTACTTCATATCTCAGTAGAATAAACATAATCATTAAAACATAAAGGTATAAAAACAATACCATACAAGTATGTGGTTTAGAGAAACTCGAATAGAATCTAACTCAAGTCGATCTCCCAATAAACATCAATTTATACCTTTCTCTTCGCGATCTGATGATGACGAAGTCTCGTATCCCAATCTGTCCATATCCAAATCTAATAATAACAATTATATAAATGCCATATCAGTATATAACTCAATTCGAGACCTGTTCTGATCAATACTCAAATCGGTATATAATCTGATCCATATCTGAACAAGGTACAATCTAATTCATATCAATGATATCACGATACAATCGAAATCATTACTGAATCTGATCAATCTAAATCAATACTGAATCTGATCAATATTAATCTACTGATGTTTCGACGGCATAACAATAAAATCTGAATAACCCCGTCAATCTCAACATCACAAATATAATACTAGAACTCATAATCAATACCCTTACAATTCATAATCCGAATAATAACACAACTCTGATATCGAATCTCAACTAAATCAACTCTGAAATTCATAACAGTTTCATAAACAGTCTGTTCTTTAATCTGACTTCAATTATACCATATCTACGGTAGCATAAACATCATATCTGATTCATATTCAATTCTAACAATATCATAAATTCAAATCTTGTCTAAACGTAATAAAACTTACGTCCAATTGTAGCCTGCGTAGATAGGAACTCAGTACTGAAATCGGATTCAAAATCAGACGAACAAATCTTTCAGAAATCAAAATCTAAGGAAAAGGTGTACGGATGTTTCTCTATTCCTCCGTGTTTTCTTCTTATCAATTCTGAAAGAATTGAATGGTTTATATATTTATATATACTTATATACATACATGTTGCAAGAGGTAAGGCAAGTGGCACTTTTCCCTTCTGCATGCTGCGCCGGTAGTTCTGCTCGGCATCTTTCGCATTTCTGCCTCTCACGCATATGCGCCATCTACGTCGCGCATATGCGCCAATCATTTTGCCCAACCCGCGCATGTGCGCCATTTACGTAGCGCATATGCGCCGATCATTCTGGACATTCCGCGCATGTGCGCGCATTCAAGTCGCGCATGTGCGCCGATGCTTCTGTAATTCTTGCGCATGTGCGCCGATACATGTCGCGCATGTGCGCGGGAACTCTCCTCATAATTCATGTCAAAACTTCTCTCGGTTCTCCCGATCTGATCTGTTCCGTCTATAATCATATCAATTATCACCCATAAATTGTAATAATTGATAAAGATAAAATATTGTATATTAATTAAATTTTTTATTATATAAATATATAGTTTTTGTTTTATTAAATGTTTAAATATTATATGTTTTATAATAAATTGTATAAAATATAAGTTGTTGTGTAATTATAAGTTTTTACTATTTTTACAGGTTTGATAAAACACGAATAAACTTGGCATTGCAAATGGGATTAAGATTATTCTTGGACCTGTAGAAAGTTGATGTCAATATCTACAATATTGATGGAAAGCATAAGATAAAAATCTTCTCACAAGTGGGATCAAATTATACAACAAATAAAGTTACCAAAGGAGTGGCAGTTTTACCATGCTCTAGTATTTTGACCATATCTCTCAAATTACTTGGTCAAATGGTTTGAAAAAATTACCACAACTAGACAACTCAATTATCCACATGTTTCTTTTTATGTGAAGAAGCAAATTCGTAGAAGAAGATTTTCAAAAGTGATGTTTATTAAAATATTAATTTCTTGGAACACCAATGAAGATTTATGTGTAAAAAATAATATTTTATTTGTGGTTGTCTCCCCAAATTTGGCTATAAATAGGGGTGCATTGTAATGTATTGAGATATCCCTCATTTTATGAACAAACCTTTGAGTTCATAATATTTCTCTCTATATTTTTCTTTTATTTCTTCATTTAAATATAATTAGCATATTAATTTTATATTCAAAGTTTTACACTTTGAATGATGAATAGCTAACTTCCTAAAGTTGAGATGATAAGGTGAAACTCTTGGCATGATAATAAAGTTATTAAAAGGTAAGAATCTATGTTTTATATTATTTAATCATTATTTATTGTTTATGCTATATTTATTTCTTTAAGCATTTTTATACCCTACTTATAAGTGGGAGTTTTGATTTATTGTTGCTATATGTTACACTAAATTCTTGGAGCCATTTAAATGTTGCTTTGGTATTACCAACCATTTAAAGTGGATGCCTTGATTTATTATATATAAATATATTATAATATTAAATTCTTAGAACCATTTAAATGTTAGTTTGGTTTTACCAACCATTTAACTTGGATTCCTTGATTTACTATATATAAATATATCATAATAATAATTTTCTTGATACCATTTAAATGTTAGTTTGGTTTTACCAACCATTTAAAGTGGGAACCTTGATTCAGTATTTACAAATATATATATAGCACAATAAATATTTGACCACATTTATAAGTTTTGGTATATATTATATATTTATGAGATAATAATTTATAACATAATATAAATATGATTATTTAATATATTGGAACCATTTTATTAAGTGGATTTCAATATTGTTCGTTAATGTTAACTTTATTAAAATACCAAGAGTGGATCCTTTAATCTCAACTACTTAAATTAAAATTTGAACAATTAAAATTTACCCATTAAAGATTCAAACAATTAAAATTAAAAAAGAAACAAAAAAAAAAAATAACAAAAAGACATTGTAGTGTACTTGTAATTACCTTAGCTTCCCTGTGGATACGATATTCGGACTCACCGAATTATACTACTTGTGAGGACAACCTGCTCTTGGGAGTGCAACAATCAAAGTCGCAACAAGTTTTTGGCGCCGTTGCCGGGGAAGTATAATTTAATTTCAAGTATATTTAATATTGTTTATAGTTTATTTTTCTTTATTTGAATTTTTATTGCTTTTGTCTGTTTTTTTTCTCTTTCTTTTGCATTTGCATGAGCATTTGGTCACGTACACTTAGTGGTCGACTCATTCGAAACAACCCTTTATTTATACAAAACATGGCGGAAGAACCCATCCAAGAAAATGAAGATGAAATTCAATCTCAACATGATCATGATAGACGAAGAACACTTAGAGATCACATGAATCCTACACGTACTAGTGCACCTTCATGTCTAGTTTTTCCCCCTGATGCATCTCATTTTAATTTTAAGCCTGGTATTATCCAACTTTTACCCAATTTTCATGGCTTAGATTCTGAAAATCCATACATGCGTTTACGAGAGTTTGAAGAAGTGTGCAACACATATAATGATCTAAATTGTAGCATGAACACCATTCGACTTAAGCTTTTTCCTTTTTCTTTAAAAGATAAAGCTAAAACTTGGCTACAAAATCTTAGATCGGGATCCATTCGAACATGGGATGAATTGCAACAACAATTTTTGAAAAAGTTTTTTCCATCTCATAGAACAAATTCTTTCAAAAGGCAAATCATCACTTTCACTCAAAAAAAAGGAGAAAATTTTTATCAGTGTTGGGATAGATACAAAGAATTGCTTAATCTTTGTCCACATCATGGTTTTGAAATTTGGAGAGTTGTTTCTCAATTTTATGAAGGCTTAACACCTAAAGATAGGCAAATGGTTGAATTTATGTGTAATTGAACATTTGAAGATAAAGATCCAAACGAGGCAATTGAGTATCTCGATTCATTAGCTGAAAATACTCAAAATTGGGATACTATAGGTACAATTGAACCATCAAACAAGATTCAATCTCCTACATCTGGTGGAGGTATGTACACTCTCAAAGATAAACATGATCTTCAAGCTAGATTTACCTCTTTGGCAAGAAAAGTTGAGCCACTTGAATTGAAAAAGAATGGTCAATTAAAATCTGTTCAAGAAATTGTGTGTCACATATGTGATACAAGTGATCATTTTACAAAAGATTGTCCCACTTTACCCTCTTTTAAAGAATGTCTCCATGAACAAGTCAATGTTTTGAACAATTTCAAAAGGCCAAATTTTGAACCATTTTCTCAAAATTACAATCCAGGTTGGCGAAATCATCCAAATTTTAGTTGGAGGAATGATAATGTTGCACAATTTCCGCAACCACATTTTCAAAATCAACAAAAATTTCAAAATTATGCACCTTATGTTCCTCCACCTAAAAGAAATTTGGAAGATACATTGAATTCTTTCATTGCAAAGCAAGAGTCTATCAATACTCAAACTGCTCAAACCATGACAGATTTGAAAGATACTCTTGCTAAATTTTCATCTGCACTTAATGTTCATGAAAAAGGTAAATTTCCTTCACAACCTCTGCATAATCCTAAGGATCATCATTCACAAACTGGACTTCTGGAA
Organism: Primulina eburnea; assembly: GCF_022965805.1. Taxonomy (NCBI): domain Eukaryota; kingdom Viridiplantae; phylum Streptophyta; class Magnoliopsida; order Lamiales; family Gesneriaceae; genus Primulina; species Primulina eburnea. The sequence continues at coordinate 15,524,745 of NC_133116.1, forward strand.
CTCAACCGATGGATCAGGTAAAATCTGTTATTACCCTTCGAAGTGGTAAGGTTGTGGAAAAATCCATTCTTGAACCTTGTGAAGATGATGATAAATCAACTTCAAAGGGTAAGGAAGTGGAACCCATAACTTCCGAAGAGGAGGTTCAACAGACAGTGTCACCACCATTCCCTCATGCATTAAAAAAAACAAAAAAATCAAATTGGAATTATGATATATATGATATTTTTAAACAAGTAAAAGTTAATATTCCTTTATTAGATGCAATAAAACAGGTACCATCATATGCCAAATTTTTGAAAGACTTGTGCACTGTGAAAAGAAAATTGAATGTGAAAAAGAAAGCATTTTTAGTCGAACAAGTAAGTGCAATCATTCAAAATAATAATACTTTGAAATACAAAGACCCTGATTGTCCTACTATTTCATGTATTATTGGAGAACGAAAGATTAAAAAAGCCTTGCTTGATCTTGGAGCTAGTGTTAATTTACTTCCATATTCAGTTTATCAAGAACTCAATCTAGGCGAGTTAAAATCTACTTCGGTAACACTTTTACTTGCTGATAAATCTGTTAAAGTGCCAAGAGGTATGGTAGAAGACGTGTTGGTCCAAGTTGATAACTTTGTATATCCTGTCGATTTCATAGTTTTAGATACACAACCTATCGAAGCTTGTAATGCAATTCCTGTAATTCTGGGTCGTCCATTGTTAGCAACTTCTAATGCTCTTATAAATTGCAGGAATGGAATAATGAAGTTGCCATTTGGTAACATGACCTTGAAGCTCAATGTTTTTAATCTTTGTAAGCAACCACATGACAAAGGAGATGAAAGTGAAGATGAAAATCTTATTGAAACTCTTGTGGAAGAAAACATTCAAGAAGGGAGTACTCGTGATCAATTAGATATTTGTTCAATCGAAACTGTTAAAGAAAATATTGAAATTGATCTTGATGATTTTATCAGGTATCACTCGTTACCAGGATCAGAGAAAGAATTTGATGCAAAATATGAGAACAAAGACGAACCACCAATATTGGAGTTAAAACCCTTGCCAGAAGAATTGAAGTATGCATTTCTTGGAGAAGATGAAACATATCTGGTGGTAATTTTGTAATGCCCAAGATTTTAAAACACGTTAGTTTAAGATATGAATGCAACCAGATTATGTTGAGATTTAAAAGTTAAATATGTAAATTTTTGGGCGAAAGTGACTCGCCCGGGCGGACGCTTTTGACCGCCCGAGCGAGAATGCCTCGGAGAAGAGGGTCGAGAGTCACTCGCCCGGGCGGATGTTTTTGACCGCCCGAGCGAGGCTGCTGGAATGGGCGAAGGCTGAGAGTTGTTCGCCCGGGCGGAAGTTTTTGCTCGCCCGAGCGAGCGTGTAAAGTAGTCCAGGGCCGAGAGTTTCTCGCCCGGGCGGCAACTTTGGACCGCCCGAGCGAGAGCCGTGTACACCAAAGGATGTGCCATGTGTCTTGAAACATGCAAAGTATATATACTAAATGCACGATTTCTTCTTCATTCAGCAGGGAAAAGGTAGACTTCAGAGGAGAAAAGCTTCATTTCCTTTAGCTTATAATTTGTGCTTTTACAAGATTTAGCCATCCAACCTTAAATCTGACTTCGGTTTTGAACTCCTCTCGTTAGTAGCTACAAAGTGAGGTAAGTTTCATTCATTTCCAGCAAGTTTCGAAATTCAGATGATTGGGAAATTAGATTATGATAGTTATATTGTGTTCTTGAGATGGTAGATATTGTAGAACCGTAAACGGATCGAAGAACGGATATCGTATGCAATTGTTACGATTTTTCCAGCATGTTTAGTGTTGAAATTATGCAGATTTTGGAATCTTGACATAAGTATTGTGATGATTATGAGTTGAGAATTGTACCATGTTAATATATGTTGAATTGGGTTAATCGGTATCGAGAAAGTACGCCGTTATGCCGTCAGACTATACCGGAATTGATTATCGATTTGTTTAGGTGTTGAATTGAAATGGGAAGTGATATTGTATACTTCAACATTGTCATTTCAGATTCATCCTACCTCACTTCGGCATCGAGATCTAGACATCGATAAAGGTTTAGCAAGAAAGGTATAGTACATGTTTTGGTTGGGGAATCACGACTCAAATGAGATCACATTTGAGTTTCCCAACCAAAATCACATACTTGTTTTATTGTTCATACTTTGATATGATTATAATTGTTTATAGATTTGTTTATAGAATTGTATACAACTCTTGCTATGCTTTGTTTACAGATCATGTGGCATTGCATTAGAATGATTATGCTTGTTTACAGATTGTGTATTCATGCATTAAGATAGGACAGTCTGGAGATCAGGCAGACTACTAGACGTTCGGCGATATCACAGCTTAGGGGAAGATCACCGCCCCTATTGTAGACGCGGATACAGATCAGGCCGAAGTCTAGGAATAAGACGTACAGCACCTCGATTGGGAGGGTAGGTGACAGATAGTGACGTCTTATTCACCACGGGATCCCTAGAGTTCTAGTCGAGTCGCATCTAGACATGATTAGATTTGCATTGCATGATTATATATGAAGGATACTCATATCAGCATGTTTCATGTTTAGACTGTTTTATATGCATGTTACATGTTTATACTGGGATTTGTTCTCACCGGTTTTCCGGCTGTTGTTATGTCTGTATGTGTGCATAACAACAGGTGGGGCAGGATCTGGGTCGAGACAGAGATGATCGTATTAGCGTGGAGATCACGGGCGTAGCAAATGGACCAGTAGTTATCTTTTCTTATGTACTGTCTTTTATTACTGGTTAGGGAGAACATACAGAATAATACATGTATTTGATGTTTGTATGTTGTATTTAAATAAAGAACTCATGCTGGTTTGTTTACATTTGATTTAATGCAAAAAGCAAAAATTTGACCCATGTTTTTAATAACAATCCATTTAATCCCACGAAAAAGAATTAGAGCCCGGGTCCCCACAACAGGTGGTATCAGAGCCGTAGGTTCTGTAGACTGAGATAGAGTAGAATGAGCGGGGTAGATCGAGTCATCTTCCTTGCTTATGATATGCTAGCATGTTTATTGCTTTCGTTATTACATGTTGTTATTTGATTTCGTTCAGCATGTGATTGACTGAATCAGAACTTATTCTAGATCAGAGGTAACTGACTAGAGGATGGCTGAAACAGTTGTATATTTTGTTTACTAATTAGTTGGTTTATTAGATATGCCTCCTAGAAGAGCAGCCGTACCTCTACGACCAGCAGCGCCAGAATAGGGGAGCACATCCGGAGATCCTATGGATGTTACGGCGACCCCTATGGAGACGTTGCTGAAGCGATTCCAATCTTTCCGACCTCCGACATTAAAGGGTACAGAGAATGCCATCGAGTGCGAAAGCTGGCTTGAAGACATTGAAATGCTATTCGACTCTTTGGAGTACAGTGACGAGAAGAGAATAAAGCTAATTGGCCATCAATTGCAAGATATAGCCAAGAATTGGTGGTTGAATATTAGGAGAGCTTTAGAGCAGCGGGGTACCGAGATTACGTGGAAGGTATTCAAGACGGAGTTCTATCAGCGATTCTTCCCTGTATCCTACCGTAAAGATAAAGGCGCTGAATTTGCCAACCTGAGGCAAGGGCCATTGAACATTGAAGAGTATGTTGCTAAATTCTCTTCTTTGCTTCGTTTTGCACCCCATGTTTCAGGAAATGACGAGGCCATGGCGGATCAGTTTATAAATGGCCTGAATCCAGATATCTTTACGTTGGTCAATACTGGGAGACCCGATAATTTCTCGGATGCATTGAATCGTGCCAAAGGAGCTGAAGCAGGATTGCTTAGGCAACGGAGTGCTCCATATGTTGCACCGAGTCCGAGACCGCCACTACCTTCATCCCAAGTTCCTCCTCCTCGAGTCGAAAGCGGTGGTAGTAGCAGTGGACGCAAAGAACAGCTGAAGGCGAAAGGGAAGCAGTTTAAGCAACCTGGGAGCAGTTCGTCGAGCTCCAGCGGATCAAGACAGACTGGTTTTGATCAGAGTGCCAGGTATTCGGGTGTTTATTGCAGCTCCTGTGGAGGGAAGCATGCGACTGAACAGTGCCAAGGAGTTACAGGCCGATGCAACATTTGTAGGCAACCGGGGCATTTTGCCAAAGTCTGTCCCCAGAGGAGTGTACAGCAAGGCCAGAGTGGAAGAGCATCCGGTTCCGTACCTCAGTTTGAGCGGCAGGCATCATCAGTTCACTCTTTTCAGCCTCCACCAGCACAGACTCAACCCAGAGGCCGAGGTAGTCAGACGGTGACTCAACCCCCGAGGCAACAGGCTCAAGTGTTTGCATTGACAGAGGAGCAAGCACAAGATGCACCAGATGATGTTATAGCAGGTAACTGTTCTCTTTATGGTTATCCTGCTTATATTTTGATAGATACTGGTGCATCGCATACATTCATTTCGGAGCGATTTGCATTGTTGCATTCATTGCCTGTTGAGTCTTTGCTAGATGTTGTGTCTATTAATTCTCCGTTGGGAAGTGGATTGATATCTGTAACTACGGTTAGGCATTGCATTCTACAGTTTGAGGGGCATGAGATTGACCTAGATTGTATAGTGTTGGGTCTAGCTGATTTTGACTGTATAGTTGGTATTGACATGCTAACGAAGTATAGAGCCACCGTGGATTGTTTCCACAAGATTGTCAGATTCAGACCCGAGATGACAGACGAGTGGAAATTCTACGGGAAGGGTTCCAGATCTCGGATTCCCTTGATTTCGGCTCTTACTATGAACAGATTGTTGCAAAAAGGAGCAGATGGTTTCTTTATTTATGCTGTAGATATGCAGAAGTCGAGCCCGGCGTTGGCAGAAATACCAGTAGTGCGGGAATTTGCTGATATTTTTCCAGATGAGATCCCAGGATTACCTCCGGTTCGTGAGGTAGATTTCAGTATTGATCTTACACCAGGTACCGTCCCTATTTCGAGAGCTCCGTATAGGATGGCACCCATCGAACTAAAAGAACTGAAAGCACAATTAGAAGATCTTCTGGCCAAGGGATATATCAGACCTAGTGTATCTCCTTGGGGCGCTCCGGTGCTGTTTGTGCGGAAGAAAGATGGTTCGATGCGTTTGTGTATAGATTATCGGCAACTGAACAAGGCAACGATCAAGAACAAATATCCTTTGCCTAGGATTGATGATTTATTTGATCAGTTGCAGGGATCCTCCGTGTATTCGAAGATTGATTTGCGTTCTGGATATCATCAGCTCAGAGTTCGAGATATAGACATACCAAAGACAGCATTTCGAACCAGGTATGGACATTCGAATTTATTGTCATGCCTTTTGGTTTAACCAATGCTCCTGCGGTATTTATGGGGTTGATGAACCAAGTATTTCAGAGATATCTAGATGAATTTGTGATTGTCTTCATTGATGATATTTTGGTGTATTCGAAGAATAGAAATGAGCATGCAGAGCATCTCAGAATTGTTTTGCAGACGTTGAGAAACGAGCGACTGTATGCTAAATTGTCAAAGTGTGAGTTTTGGCTGAATCGAGTTGTCTTTTTGGGGCATATCATTTCTGGAGATGGTATTTCTGTTGATCCAAGCAAAGTGGAAGCTGTGATCAGTTGGTCGAGACCGACTTCTGTACCAGAAATACGCAGTTTCATGGGCTTAGCCGGATACTACAGAAGATTTATCAAAGATTTCTCCAGTATTGCCAAGCCGATAACTCAATTGACACAAAAGAATGCACCATTTGTTTGGTCAGAGGAGTGTGAGTCTAGCTTTGTTGAATTGAAGAAAAGACTGACTAGTGCTCCAGTATTGACGATACCTTCAAGTACAGGTAATTTTGTTGTATATTGTGATGCTTCTCATAGAGGTTTGGGATGTGTTCTTATGCAGCAAGGCCATGTGATCGCATACGCCTCGAGACAATTGAAGCCACATGAGGTACGATACCCCATTCATGATTTGGAATTGGCGGCTATCGTATTTGCATTAAAGATTTGGCGTCATTATCTCTACGGCGAAAAATTTGAGATATTCTCTGATCACAAAAGCCTAAAGTACCTATTCTCTCAATCGGAACTGAATATGAGGCAGCGTAGATGGCTTGATCTTTTGAAAGATTTTGACTGTGAAATCAAATATTATCCAGGGAAGTCAAATGCAGCAGCAGATGCCTTGAGTCGTAAGGTATGTTCTTTGTCCTTATCGACGATAGGTGTTATCAAGTTAGTTGAAAATTGCTGTACATCTGGATTAGAATTTGATACAGATAGTAAGCCACTACGACTGTTTACAATCCAAGTTGAGCCCAATTTGATTATGAGGATCAAGGAAGCACAAAGAACCGATCAGAATGTACAGAAATCAATCCAAATGGTCAGATCAGGGCATGTATCAGAATATCAGGTACGGGATCATGTGTTGTACGTGAATAACCGTCTAGTTGTGCCAGATGTTGCAGATTTGAGACAGCAGATTCTGACAGAAGCACATTGTAGTCGGTTCAGCATTCATCCGGGTGGCAGGAAGATGTACAACGACTTGAAGACACAGTTCTGGTGGAAGCAAATGAGTCAGACATTGCCGAACTTGTGTCTAAGTGTTTGAACTGCCAACAGGTGAAAGCTGAGAGGAAGAAGCCTGGTGGATTACTTCAGAGTCTAGCCATTCCTGAATGGAAATGGGACCACATTTCCATGGATTTCGTGACGAAGTTACCCAGATCATCCAAAGGCTGTGATGCGATTTGGGTCATTATTGACAGATTGACCAAATCTGCTTGTTTCATTCCGTACAGAATGACGTATAGACAGGATCAGATGGCGGAGATTTATATTCGAGAGGTAGTCAGATTGCATGGAGTGCCGAAGTCTATCGTATCAGATCGTGATTCACGATTCACTTCTCACTTTTGGCACAGTTTACAGCAGGCTTTAGGTACGACATTACACCTGAGTACTGCTTACCATCCTCAGACAGACGGACAGTCAGAGCGGACTATCCAGACATTAGAGGATATGTTGAGGGCCGTCGTGCTAGATTTTGGCATTGGTTGGCAAGATTCTCTACCTCTTTGTGAATTTTCTTACAATAACAGCTATCAGACGAGTATTGAGATGGCGCCATTTGAAGCTTTGTATGGCAAGAAGTGCAGATCTCCGCTATATTGGGATGATATTTCAGAAGTGCCAGAACTTGGGCCAGACATGATTCGTGACATGACTGAGAAGGTGAAAGTTATTCAGAAAAGAATGAAAACAGCACAGGATCGACAAGCAAAGTATGCCAATATCAGACGTAGACCGTTAGTATTTGAGGCAGGAGATAGAGTATTCTTAAAGATTTCTCCATTCAGAGGCGTGGTGCGATTTGGCAAACGCGGGAAACTATCTCCTCGATACATTGGTCCTTACGAGATTCTTGAGAAAATTGGCGATCGAGCTTATCGACTAGCACTTCCTCCTTCTCTATCCGGAATACATGACGTGTTTCATGTATCAATGTTACGAAAATATATGCCAGATGTTTCTCATGTCATTCAACCTGACGAAGCTGAACTTGATCAGACGTTGAGCTATGTGGAACAACCGATACAGATTCTTGATCGGAAAAACAAGCAACTCAGAACGAAGAATATTCCACTTGTGAAAGTTCAGTGGAGTCGTCATGGCATTGAAGAAGCGACTTGGGAGACAGAAGCCAGCATGAGACAGAAACACCCCGAGTTATTTCAATGATGTGAGTATTTATCCAGTTTTAGATGGTAATGCTGTTTTAAATACTTTAATTGATTTATATCAAGTTCGAGGACGAACTTATGTCTTAGAGGGGGAGACTTGTAATGCCCAAGATTTTAAAACACGTTAGTTTAAGATATGAATGCAACCAGATTATGTTGAGATTTAAAAGTTAAATATGTAAATTTTTGGGCGAAAGTGACTCGCCCGGGCGGACGCTTTTGACCGCCCGAGCGAGAATGCCTCGGAGAAGAGGGTCGAGAGTCACTCGCCCGGGCGGATGTTTTTGACCGCCCGAGCGAGGCTGCTGGAATGGGCGAAGGCCGAGAGTTGTTCGCCCGGGCGGAAGTTTTTGCTCGCCCGAGCGAGCGTGTAAAGTAGTCCAGGGCCGAGAGTTTCTCGCCCGGGCGGCAACTTTGGACCGCCCGAGCGAGAGCCGTGTACACCAAAGGATGTGCCATGTGTCTTGAAACATGCAAAGTATATATACTAAATGCACGATTTCTTCTTCATTCAGCAGGGAAAAGGTAGACTTCAGAGGAGAAAAGCTTCATTTCCTTTAGCTTATAATTTGTGCTTTTACAAGATTTAGCCATCCAACCTTAAATCTGACTTCGGTTTTGAACTCCTCTCGTTAGTAGCTACAAAGTGAGGTAAGTTTCATTCATTTCCAGCAAGTTTCGAAATTCAGATGATTGGGAAATTAGATTATGATAGTTATATTGTGTTCTTGAGATGGTAGATATTGTAGAACCGTAAACGGATCGAAGAACGGATATCGTATGCAATTGTTACGATTTTTCCAGCATGTTTAGTGTTGAAATTATGCAGATTTTGGAATCTTGACATAAGTATTGTGATGATTATGAGTTGAGAATTGTACCATGTTAATATATGTTGAATTGGGTTAATCGGTATCGAGAAAGTACGCCGTTATGCCGTCAGACTATACCGGAATTGATTATCGATTTGTTTAGGTGTTGAATTGAAATGGGAAGTGATATTGTATACTTCAACATTGTCATTTCAGATTCATCCTACCTCACTTCGGCATCGAGATCTAGACATCGATAAAGGTTTAGCAAGAAAGGTATAGTACATGTTTTGGTTGGGGAATCACGACTCAAATGAGATCACATTTGAGTTTCCCAACCAAAATCACATACTTGTTTTATTGTTCATACTTTGATATGATTATAATTGTTTATAGATTTGTTTATAGAATTGTATACAACTCTTGCTATGCTTTGTTTACAGACCATGTGGCATTGCATTAGAATGATTATGCTTGTTTACAGATTGTGTATTCATGCATTAAGATAGGACAGTCTAGAGATCAGGCAGACTACTAGACGTTCGGCGATATCACAGCTTAGGGGAAGATCACCGCCCCTATTGTAGACGCGGATACAGATCAGGCCGAAGTCTAGGAATAAGACGTACAGCACCTCGATTGGGAGGGTAGGTGACAGATAGTGACGTCTTATTCACCACGGGATCCCTAGAGTTCTAGTCGAGTCGCATCTAGACATGATTAGATTTGCATTGCATGATTATATATGAAGGATACTCATATCAGCATGTTTCATGTTTAGACTGTTTTATATGCATGTTACATGTTTATACTGGGATTTGTTCTCACCGGTTTTCCGGCTGTTGTTATGTCTGTATGTGTGCATAACAACAGGTGGGGCAGGATCTGGGTCGAGACAGAGATGATCGTATTAGCGTGGAGATCACGGGCGTAGCAAATGGACCAGTAGTTATCTTTTCTTATGTACTGTCTTTTATTACTGGTTAGGGAGAACATACAGAATAATACATGTATTTGATGTTTGTATGTTGTATTTAAATAAAGAACTCATGCTGGTTTGTTTACATTTGATTTAATGCAAAAAGCAAAAATTTGACCCATGTTTTTAATAACAATCCATTTAATCCCAAGAAAAAGAATTAGAGCCCGGGTCCCCATAAATTTCTTCCAAACTAGAAAGTGATCAAGAAGGTAAATTAGTTGATATGCTTAAAAGACATAAAAATGCAATTGGGTGGACACTAAAAGATCTCAAGGGCATTAATCCACTAATTTGCACTCACAAAATTCACTTAGAAGAAAATGCAAAAACATCTCAACAACCAAAAAGGAGATTAAATCCACACATGAAAGATGTTGTGAAAACTGAAGTTCTCAAACTACTTGATGTTGGGATTATCTACCCTATTTCTGATAGTAAGTGGGTAAGCCCAACACAAGTAGTTCCGAAAAAATCTGGCATCACAGTGATAAAAAATGAAAAAGGTGAATTGTTAACAAGTCGAGTCCCATCTAGTTGGCGGATGTGTATTGATAATAGAAAATTAAATGACGCCACTAGAAAAGATCATTTTCCATTACCATTTTTGGATCAAATTTTAGAAAGAGTAGCAGGTCATCCATACTACTGTTTTCTTGATGGATATTCAGGTTATTATCAAATTTCCATTGCACTCGAAGATCAAGATAAAACTACATTCACATGTCCTTTTGGAAGATTTGCATTTAGAAGGATGCCATTTGGATTATGCAATGCCCCAGCAACATTTCAAAGATGTATGCTAAGCATTTTTTGCGACATGGTTGAAAATTGTTTGGAAATTTTCATGGATGATTTAACTTTCTTTGGGAATACATTTGATAATTGTCTTGAAAATTTGGAAAAAGTTTTAAAAAGATGCGAGGAAAAAGGTCTTATTTTAAATTGGGAAAAATGTCATTACATGATTACTTCTGGAATTGTTTTGGGACATGTCGTGTCATCTCATGGAATTGAAGTTGATAAAGCAAAAGTTGATGTCATTGCCAATTTACCCCCTCCAAAAACCATTAAAGAAATTCGCTCATTTTTGGGACATGCTGGATTTTATAGGAGGTTTATAAAGGACTTTAGTTTAATCTCTAAACCCATTTGTAACCTCTTAATAAAAGACAATGCATTTGAGTGGACTCAAGAATGTCAAAATGCTTTTGATAAAATCATTCGACATTTAACATCAGCTCCTATCATGCAACCTCCTGATTGGTCTTTACCATTTGAAATCATGTGCGACGCGAGTGATTATGCAGTCGGTGCAGTATTGGGTCAAAGAAGAAACGGTAAGCCTTATGTGATATATTATGCAAGTAGAACTTTAAACAGTGCTCAAATGAATTACTCCACAACTGAAAAAGAACTACTTGCTGTAATATTTGCATTAGATAAATTTCGTTCTTATTTGATTGGATCAACCACTATTGTGTTTACTGATAATTCTGCTATTAGAATTTTGTTGGCGAAACAGGATGCAAAGCCACGACTGATAAGATGGATTTTGTTGCTCCAAGAATTTGACATTGTGATCAAAGATGAAAAAGGAACCTAGAATGTCGTAGCCGATCATTTATCGAGACTAGTAACAGGATCATCTTGTGAAATGACACCAATTAACGATTATTTTCCTGATGAACATCTATTTTCAGTTACTACTACACATTGGTTTGCTAATATAGTAAATTTTCTTGTGACAGGAAAAATGCCACCGCAATGGAGTTCCCAAGATAAGAGAAAATTTTTAAATGAGGTAAAAAACTTTTATTGGGATGATCCGTATCTGTTCAAGTACTGTCCAGATCAAATTTTTCGACGTTGCATACCCGACAATGAGGTAAGTATTGTCATGAAATTTTGTCATTCAGAAGCATGAGGAGGACATTTTTCTTCAAAGAAAACAGCTGCAAAAATCCTGCAGTGTGGATTTTATTGGCCCACTTTGTTTAAAGACACCCACGAAATCTGCAAGATCTGTTAAAATTGTCAAAAATTGGGTGCGATTTCAAAAAGAAACATAATGCCTTTGAATCCTATCATTGAAATTGAAATCTTTGACTGTTGGGGAATTGATTTTATGGGACCTTTTCCACCGTCGTTTGGATACTTGTATATTTTAGTTGCAGTTGATTATGTTTCCAAATGGATAGAGGCAATTCCATGTCGAACTAATGATCATAAAATCGTCATCAAATTTTTAAAAGAAAATATTTTTAGTAGATTTGGAATTCCTCGAGCCATGATAAGTGATGAGGGAACTCACTTTGTTAATAAACCGTTTGCTTCATTAATGAAAAAATATGGTATTACTCATAAAGTAACTACTCCTTATCATCCTCAAACAAATGGACAAGTTGAATTAGCTAATAGGGAGATAAAGCAAATTTTGGAAAAAATTGTAAACTCAAATAGAAAAGATTGGTCTCTGCGACTTAATGATGCACTTTGAGCATATCGAACAGCTTTTAAAACATCATTGAATATGTCTCCCTATAGGTTGATTTATGGAAAACATTGTCATTTGCCTGTGGAATTGGAACATAAAGCTTATTGGGCGATCAAAACTTTAAATTCAAGCATGGATGATGCCAACAAATTGCGTAAATTGCAACTTAATGAACTTGATGAACTCAGAAATGACGCGTATGAGAATTCAAGGATTTATAAAGCAAAAATCAAATCATTTCATGATAAAACAATTCTTAGAAAATCTTTTGAGATTGGTAAAAAAGTTTTGCTTTATAATTCTCGACTTCACATATTCCCAGGAAAATTACGATCAAGATGGACATGCCCATATGTTGTAAAGCATGTGTATCCTTATGGAGCTGTGGATATTGAAAATCCCAAAAATGGTGATGTTTTTAAAGTGAATGGACAAAGGCTTAAACCATTTTTGGAAAATGAAATCTTTCAAGAAGAGTTTATTTCCCTTTCTGATCCTTAAATTTTTATGTTGCATTTAATTTTGTTTGTTTTTATTTCAGGTTTCCTTAATCTTTTTATTTTCCCGGTTAAATGGCGGATAACGGTACTCCGTGACTCTCATAGTCAGTTAAATCAGTTTCCCACAATTGCTGATACAAAAATAAAAAAAAAATCATTTCTTTTCTTTTCAAAATGGATGAAATTCTCTCAAAAATTTGTAAATATTTTCCCTCTGTTTCTGAAAATGTTCTAAGAAAAATTTATGCAGGAATGTGTGAAAGATTGAGATTGCTAATGCAAAAAGGAATTCCAGAAGATATTCGTCTTGTAATAGAAGCTAAGGTCCGATTAGGAGAAGAAGTTCCACAATCATTGCTCATTCGGTATTTGCCTGGATTAGGAAAAAGCACTTATGCGAAAAAACGAAGGGCCAAAAGTTTAGGGGTTTGTCATAAGTGTGCAAGATGGACTTGTGACAAACGATGCAGATCTTTGGGATGTGTTTCCAATAACAGAGAAGATAAAATTGATTTCATTAAGAATGGGCTGAGTAAGGAGTCTTTAGATAACATCTTATTGACTCTTGAGATGCATTCTAGTGGACATGTGCATATTGAACTTCTCCGTTTATGGAAACAATTCCAAGATGAGCGTCATAGTCTTGGGAATCCGACTAAAAAAGACCCTGTTTTCCAATTTATAAGAAAATTGGATGGGAAGCATATCATCGACTCATAGAAGGCGTTGAAGCCGTTTCTGGACGTAAAACCAGAGGAAAAGTGTGAGCCACAATCACACTACTGTTTATATGCATGTGTGTCATTATTGTTTTTACTATTTATTCTGTTTACATCTGTGACCCATAGTTTTGTCATGATAACATATTACCCCTATAAAATCTCTCATCTTTCTCTATATTTTCGCAGAAAAAAAAAAGAAAGTAAAAACATGGCTAGATCCTCTGCACAAACATTGAAAAATATTTGTGTATTTTGTGGGTCGAGTCCTGGAAAAAATGAAGTGTTTGTAGAAGCAGCGAATAATCTTGGAAAGATATTGGCTGAGAGAAAAATTCACTTGGTATATGGGGGATGTAATATTGGGTTAATGGGGTCTGTTTCAACATCTACTCATCTTGGAGGTAGTCAGGTTTTGGGTATTATTCCTACAGCTTTAGCTGAAGGAAATATTACAGGTGTTACGATTGGGGAAGAATTAAAAGTTTCTTCTATGTATGAAAGAATCACCAAAATGATTGAAAATTTTGATGCTTTTATCGCACTACCAGGTGGTTTTGGTACATTAGAAGAAATTTTTCACACTGTTTCTTGGGCACAACTTAATATCCATAATAAACTTGTGGGCTTGTTGAATATCAATAATTATTATGACAGCTTGTTGATATTTCTTGATAAAGCTGTGGAACAGAATTTCATTTCAGAAATTTCACGACGAATGCTCATCTGTGCTTCGACTGCCGACCAATTAATTGATGATTTGGAAGCTTTTCTTCATAAGCCTGATCCGATGATAACAAAGATAAATTGGTCGCAATCAAGCAGTAAGAAAAGGAAGTTGTTATCTTCAATAAAATTCCAGGTGATATCTCTTTCATTATGTACTCTTTATTAATAGTTATTTTGACATTAGGGACAATGTCATATTCTGATTGGGGGGGAGAACAAACTTATAAAAAAAAATTAAAAAAAATTAAAAAATAAAAATAAAAAATATATATATATATATATATATATATATTATTTTAAAATAAAAACATGTTTATTGTTTGTATCTTAGTAATTTTTGCAAAAATATCATACATTACATGTTTGAAAGGTTTAGATTAGATATTGTAATAATCTATCTAAGTATGTTTAAATTTTTATTTGAAAAAAAAAGTCAATTTTAATATTTTGATCACTATAAAAATATGATTTATGAAATCTTTTTGAATGATTAACCATTGTGATAAAATCAGTTATTAAAGTATATGGCCCAAGATATACCTGATAAGAGTGCCTAAAATTTTTAAACTCACACATATTTTGTGAGTGAGTGGAGAGGATTGAGAAAACAGCTTGCGAGCCTTTATTGATCATCAGAGAGGCTATCTATTGTTTAGATCTTGTGCTCTTATTTTGAAAAAAAAAATATTGATATTTCCTGAAAAAAAAAAAGAAGAAAAAAAAAGAAATATGTTGAAGATCTATGTAATTTTTAAGTTACATGCTGCTACCCATTTATCTCTCATAAAAATACAAAAAAAAAGAAAAAAAAAAGAAAGAAAGAGAGAAATACATTGTACAAATTAAATAAATATATGGTTAAGAAGCAAAAACTTAGTCTGATTCCATTATGTAAAAAAAATCAGGAAAAAAAATATATATAATAAGAACAACTGGAATTTAAATCAATGGATTTCCTATCTTTTGATTAGTTTGGCTCGTTTGTCTGTCTGCATTCTGTAAACCATTTTCCTGAGAATTTATCTGTATTCCAACTCCATGAGAGAAATCATTCCCATAAATTGAAACACTTATTAACCTATGAGAATATGGAGTTGAGACTTTTATTAGAAATTTCTGAAGGCCATGTACATTTAACTACCTGAAAACAAGCTTTGAATTGATCAGTTCAGATTATTTCATAAATTATAATTATAATGATCTTGATATAACTTTGACAGTTTTGAAATTTAATTTAAACACTTGGATAGTTTTGATTACATTTCTATTTAAATTAATCAATATGTTTTGTGTTGCTATTAACGCTTAAATTGCTAGGGACTAGCAATAAGCTGGTTGGGGAGTGTGATAAAGATAAAATATTGTATATTAATTAAATTTTTTATTATATAAATATATAGTTTTTGTTTTATTAAATGTTTAAATATTATATGTTTTATAATAAATTGTATAAAATATAAGTTGTTGTGTAATTATAAGTTTTTACTATTTTTACAGGTTCGATAAAACACGAATAAACTTGGCATTGCAAATGGGATTAAGATGATTCTTGGACCTGTAGAAAGTTGATGTTAATATCTACAATATTGATGGAAAGCATGAGATAAAAATCTTCTCACAAGTGGGATCAAATTATGCAACAAATAAAGTTACCAAAGGAGTGGTAGTTTTACCATGATCTAGTATTTTGACAACTCAATTATCCACATGTTTCTTTTTATGTGAAGAAGCAAATTCGGAGAAGAAGATTTTCAAAAGTGATGTGTATTAAAATATTAATTTCTTGGAATACCAATGAAGACTTATGTGTAAAAAATAATATTTTATTTGTGGTTGTCTCCCCAAATTTGGCTATAAATAGGGGTGCATTGTAATGTATTGAGATATCCCTCATTCTATGAACAAACATTTGAGTTCATAATATTTATCTCTATATTTTTCTTTTATTTCTTCATTTAAATATAATTAGCATGTTAATTTCATATTCAAAGGTTTACACTCTGAATGATGAATAGCTAACTTCCTAAAGTTGAGATGATAAGGTGAAACTCTTGGCATGATAATAAGGTTATTAAAAGGTAAGAATCTATGTTTTATATTATTTAATCATTATTTATTGTTTATGTTATATTTATTTCTTTAAGCATTTTTATACCCTACTTATAAGTGGGAGTTTTGATTTATTGTTGCTATATGTTAAACTAAATTCTTGGAACCATTTAAATGTTAGTTTGGTATTACCAACCATTTAAAGTGGATGCCTTGATTTATTATATATAAATATATTATAATATTAAATTCTTGGAACCATTTAAATGTTAGTTTGGTTTTACCAACCATTTAACTTGGATTCATTGATTTACTATATATAAATATATCATAATAATATTTTCTTGGTACCATTTAAATGTTAGTTTGGTTTTACCAACCATTTAAAGTTAGAACCTTGATTTAGTATTTACATATATATATATATAGCACAATAAATACTTGACCACATTTATAAGTTTTGGTATATATTATATATTTATGAGATAATAATTTATAACATAATATACATATGATTATTTAATATATTGGAACTATTTTATTAAGTGGATTTCAATATTGTTCGTTAATGTTAACTTTATTAAAATACCAAGAGTGGATCCTTTAATCTCAACTACTTAAATTAAAATTTGAACAATTAAAATTTACCCATTAAAGATTCAAACAATTAAAATTAAAAAAGAAACAAAAAAAAAAACAATAAGAAAAAGACATTGTAGTGTACTTGTAATTACCTTAGCTTCCCTGTGGATACGATATTCGGACTCACCGAATTATACTACTTGTGAGGACAACCTGCTCTTGGGAGTGCAACAATCAAAGTCGCAACAATAATCATCGCCAAATCTTTTCAGATTAATCGGATAAATTTCTCGGGCCTTACATTTCTCCCCCTCTTAGATCTGAGTTCGCCCTCGAACTCGCAAGTAATCAATTCAGATACATCAGAAGAAATGTATACAAGAGGTAAATCTGAAACCCGTCTCAATGAATCAATTCTGAAATCTCGATCTTATATTAGATTCTATTTCTCAAAATAGCTCTGACAAAGTCAATCTCGTAATACTGGTTATACAACATCCGCGTATACCAAACCATAGCTCATAGCAATTTACTACTATCAGCTGTTATCAAATCTGTTCATCCCATTCAAGGATATTTTAAATCTTCAGCCTCAAATACCAATCGTCACCATCCGAAGTTGGCATATTAAGTCTGTCTAGTCTGAGCTATCTTCATTCTTTTCTGAATTAAATACATTTTCTTTGTCAGATTTCTGTTTTTCTCAATTTCAATCTCAGATATCACCGTAATATCATTCCCACTGCGACAATATATCATATCAACTAGTGCTAGCATCCAGCACTGCAGCTCCCTGGATATCTGGATAGTATCATCTGGCTATCTGTCAGTCGGTGAATAATATAGGAATGAGTTCATGGTATACCACAAACACAAACTCAAGCAAAATCATAATCTGATATATTCTACTTCTGCATTCTAGTTATTCTGACCACTTTTCTGACATAGATCTGTGTCATTGGTCATGTTTGTACGTTATCTGGTACAAACTAATAGATATAGATTGACCAATCTGTCAATCACAATCAAATCATATCTCAATCTGGAAAGTATTGCAGTGATCTCATTACGAAATTCATCGAATTATACTCCCCATGTCTAGTCAGAAATATACAAATTCTGTAATAAATCTTCTAATCTCTATCTTTCTATCTTCATTTATTGGCGATTCAGACATTTCAGTACAAATTCTGCCAAAATTTCAGCATAAATTCTGCCATAACTGATTTAATCTGTCTATATCAAAATTGTCTGTACGAATTATCATACACTTTCTGTTACTACATAGAAAACTGAACCCACTACTGTGAGTTTCTGACACCATCTGTCATTTCAGATCTGAACTATTTATTATAGACAAATCAGTTAATAATATAAATGAAAGAAAAATACCTACCTAGTATTCGGTTCTGACTATCAATATCAAATTCTGTTATACAATTCTGAAAAATTTGACATCACAAGATAATCATTCTCATACAATACGAATCACATATCTGTAACTCTGATCGATGTTCTTTTCTGATTATCGAAATCTAGTTTTGAACATTCTGATCACATTTCTGAATCAATGAAATTCTCGAATTCAACTCTGATTCGGATTTAACTGTATATAATCTCAACGTTTCACAATAATCTGTATCAAATACGACTGTAGAAATATAACAATACTCAGGCAGACACAAAACAACAATCGTATATGATAATCTGCCAACTCAGACAAAAATAAATTTCTGACATTTCTGACATCTCTGAAATTTTTTATCTTTCTGATCTTTCTGATATCGGTATCATTCTCAGCCACTGATCACAATCTCAACTGTGTCAAAATCAATTGGTATACTAATTTCAGATAACGCATACTCTGAATACAATCTGTTTCAAGCAGGATTCATATCTGAATAATTTCTGTATACAATAATCACAGTTCTCATAATATTCCATACAATTTTCAGATATTCGATTCAGTCAATCAGATGCTACAAATATATCCCATATCATAGATATAACGAGCATGAAATCAACTGAGTATCTCTAATTATACTGAAACATGCGATAGAGAAACACTAAATCAGATGTAACTCCTGGTCGGTACTCTTTTACTGATCTTTCAATTCTTTCAATTCATTTGCATCATTATGTACATTCAATATCCTTCTGTACTGAATTCTAAAATAACAAACAGTACCTGATCTCAATTCAATTCTGAAATCTATCTTTCTGATATAAAGCAAATCTGAAATTTTATCTAGGCAAACATCAGCCAATTCGTATATCATTGGCAAATCTGCCAATGCTAGGCTCGATTTCAGTAAGTCTACTGAATACATAAGGATACCATCTGTTCCCTTCTGTAATAATCGAGTCATAGACAACATAGATATCAAAAAAATTCTAAATCTAGAATCCTTACCGTGAAATCTCTACTCATCAGCCATATCTGGTCTGAATCTTATACTCACCTGAAAAGAATCTATAATAGTTCTGTACTTGTTCAGCATATTAATATCAATAATGCAGTCAAATCAGAAAACACAAGTACATCAAAATCTAATTCGATCTCATTCTTCTCTTACCGTAGTATAAAATATTTCACAGAAATCTCTGATATTAACATCTCCCCCAAAAGGTAAGGATATCAATACTACAGTATAAACAGACCCAACAGATACAACATACCTCAATGCAACTCAGTCAAAGATAATCGTAGGGAATGCATTAGTATATATCAATACATATGCAGTCTAATCATAAAAGAAAAGTACCTGCCACTATATCGTCAAGTGCCTCTTGGGTCTGTTCCTCGGTCACTACCACCTATTGGTCCCGATCCCTGAAATCTTCGGGAATCTCTTCGTTGACAAACTCTAGTAAAGTGTACCGGCTGTCGGCAGATACGACAACTACCAGTAACTCCCTGGCATTGCTCCGTGGAATGTCTTTCTCCGCAAGTTCTGCAATACACTCCAGTATAACTCGGACTAGAACCACTGGAGCTAGATGAACCACTCAGTCCGCTCCCCAACTTTTTAAACTGTTTCTTTCGAGTTTTTAGCATATCTTGCTTTCCACTCGTGCTGCCGCGATCGAATCGAAGAGGGGATTGCTGTGTCTGGGGTTGCATCGCACACACCCTTTCTAGTTGTCTAATCAGACTCGTCTCCGCTCTCTTCACTCTACTCAATGCATCAGCAAAATGGTACGGTCGCTGTATATTCATTAATGCAACTATCTCCGAATTCAATCCTCTGATGAACCGATTCGCTACAGCTTCATCATTCCCAACTACATGAGGAGCAAAACGCAGTAGAGTAGAGAATTTAGCAACATATCCTTCAATATTCAGTTGGCCTTGGCTCAAATTCTCAAACTCTACTTTCTTGTCCTCTCGGTACGAAATTGAGAAAAATCTTCGATAAAATTCAGTTCTGAATATTTCCCACGAAATCACCGTACTTCTCTCTTATAACATTCTTTTACTTGTAATCCACCAACTCCTAGCATCTTTTCCTAACTGGTTAGGCACCATTTTAACTCTCTGTTCATCTGTACAATCAAGTAAATCGAACAGTATTTCTATGTCATCAAACCAGTTCTCACAATCTTCAGACGTCTCGATACTACTCAGAATCGGCGGCTGCAATAACTGAAACTCTTTCAACTTTGTTTCCATCTGAGTCTCTGATACATCTATCTGTTCAGTCGAAGTACTACCCCTTTCTGGAATTCTCCGTGGAGGTATATCTGCTTATTAAAACCATTAGTAACCCAGTACTACAAATCTGTTCCAATCTTTCTTTGATCATCTTAGTGCTGATCAAGAATCACATCTGATTCATACTCAATAATACATATTACCAATTCAAATCAGATAATTACATAACATGTATTTCAAAGCAGTGAAACATAATCTCGTGCTAGCACACACAATGTAAGTCAACATTAAAATAAATCTCATGCTAGCATTCACATGCAAGGGAAGAAAACTCAATCTACCCCGCTCATTCTCTTCTATCTCAGTCTAAAGGATCTATCGCTCTTATACCACCTGTTGTGGGGACCCGCACGCTAATCATCTTCTTAATCATCTTTGGGATTTACTCATCAATTAATATAAACAGGGTCAAAAATTTTTTTCTTTTTAAAATGTGAGTGCGGAAGGTAATGGAATCAATCTATTATACAATCAGTATAATAATACAAATCTTGTACAACATGCATCTAGTTCAAACTAGGTTAAGGTTCAACTACTAAATTCAAGTATTAGACCAGTCTACAATAAGTCCAGAATCACCACTCTAAACTCGTCTTCTCTCATCATCTTCTTGACCCCGATCTTGTCCTACCTGGTGTCATGCACACATGCAAACAAGAAAACAGCCGGATAACTCCGGTGAGAATAAATCCTAGTATAAACAATGTATACATGCAATTAACTGAATTAACATAAAAGCATGCATTATATCTTTGCACATGTATCTAAAATCAAAAAACATGTATCAATATTAATCTGTAAATAAAACATGAATCGTAATCTACGAAACATAAATCAATACAGGTCTGTAAATCAAATCTAGTCTCAATATCTAAGACTCGACTCATCTCTCATTCTAATCTAGGGATCCCAGTGAATATGAATGTAACAAATCTCCCACCTATCTCTTACATTCGCGGTGGTTGAAATTGATACGTTCTTATTTACGGACTTGGCCCTCGCTGTATCGAATATCTATGATAAGAGCGACTCTACTCATAATCACATCGATACGACCAAGCGTCCGGTGTCTTGGAGTATCTACCAAGACTATGCCGATTCTGACAACGTGCAATGGGTCAGTGACGTCTCTGTCATAGTCTGGCCCCTCTGTCAGTGACTCTTATTCAATAGCTCTCTGCTTTCTACTTCATATCTCAGTAGAATAAACATAATCATTAAAACATAAAGGTATAAAAACAATACCATACAAGTATGTGGTTTAGGGAAACTCGAGTAGAATCTAACTCAAGTCGATCTCCCAATAAACATCAATTTATACCTTTCTCTTCGCGATCTGATGACGACGAAGTCTCGTATCCCAATCTGTCCATATCCAAATCTAATAATAACAATTATATAAATATCATATTAGTATATAACTCAATTCGAGACCTGTTCTGATCAATACTCAAATCGGTATATAATCCGATCCATATCTGAACAAGGTACAATCTAATTCATATCAATGATATCACGATACAATCGAAATCATTACTGAATCTGATCAATCTAAATCAAAACTAAGTCTGATCAATATTAATCTACTGATGTTTCTACGGCATAACAATAAAATCTGAATAACCCCGTCAATCTCAACATCACAAATATAATACTAGAACTCATAATCAATACCCTTACAATTCATAATCTGAATAATAACACAACTCTGATATCGAATCTCAACTAAATCAACTCTGAAATTCATAACAGTTTCATAAACAGTCTGATCTTTAATCTGACTTCAATTATACCATATCTACGGTAGCAGAAACATCATATCTGATTCATATTCAATTCTGACAATATCATAAATTCAAATCTTGTCTAAACGTAATAAAACTTACGTCCAGTTGTAGCCTGCGTCGATAGGAACTCAGTACTGAAGTCGGATTCAAAATCAGACGAACAAATCTTTCAGAAATCAAAATCTAAGGAAAAGGTGTACGGATGTTTCTCTATTCCTTCGTGTTTTCTTCTTATCAATTCTGAAAGAATTGAATGGTTTATATATTTATATATACTTATATACATACACGTTGCAAGAGGTAAGGCAAGTGACACTTTTCCCTTCTGCATGCCGCACGCATATGCGCCGGTAGTTCTGCTCGGCTTCTTTCGCATTTCTGCCTCTCGCGCATATGCGCCATCTACGTCGTGCATATGCGCCAATCATTCTACCCAACCCACGCATGTGCGCCATTTACGTCGCGCATATGCGCCGATCATTCTGGACATTCCGCGCATGTGCGCGCATTCAAGTCGTGCATGTGCGCCGATGCTTTTGTAATTCTCGCGCATGTGCGTCGATACATGTCGCGCATGTGCGCGGAAATTCTCCTCATAATTCATGTCAAATCTTCTCTCGGTTCTCCCGATCTGATCCGTTGCGTCTATAATCATATCAATTATCACCCATAAATTGTAATAATCATCGCCAAATCTTTTTAGATTAATCGGATAAATTTCTCGGGCCTTACATAAAGGTTCTGCCATGCCACCGCGGGTGCGGTCCCTTTCTCAGTGCGGGTGCACTGCCTCTTCTGTCCAGTCACCGCGGGTGCACTGAAAAATGGAGTGCGGGTGCACTCACCTCTGTAGCCAACAATAACTTTGCAACTAAAAAATCGAATCACAACACTGCTTCTCCTCATAATCCGGCAACAATCCCAACAAGAAAGTTTCAACTCTATATCTTATCTAACCACCCCAATTGGCCTCATACCAATTGGCTCAACATGCTAATTACTATGAATTAAATCGCAACAACGCTACAATAAAACCACATAACAAGTATAACCAACAATACTATACACCATAAATCGCAACTCTAAACATCAAAACTATACTTAAACTTAACCAAATAGTCAATAAACATACGAAATCTTAAACCGTACCGTTCACCATGCTTGGCTATTACAATCTACCCCTCCTTAAAGGAATTTTATCCTCGAAATTGACGTCACTGCACAAACAACTCAGGATACTTCTCTGTCATTTCATCCTCTGGTTCCCGTGTGGCATCTTCAATCAAATGATTCCTCAAAAGGACTTTAACAATACCGATTTCTTTGTTTCTCAACACTTTAACTTTGATATCCAAAATCTGAACTGGAATCTCTTGGTACGTCAAGTACGTCAAATTCGGCGTCAAATCCAATGGCTCGTGACGAAGAACATGGGAAGGATTCGCAATATACTTTCTGAGCATGGAGACATGAAAAACATTATGAACTCTATCAAGATCTGGCGGTAGGTCTAACCTGTAAGCTCGATCACCAAATCTATCCAAGATCTCAAATGGGCCAATAAATCTCGAACTCAACTTTTCCTTCTTGCCAAACCGCGTCACACCTTTAAGAGGTGCTATCTTCAAGAACACATGATCGCCAACCTCAAACTGCAACGGCCTACGACGCACATCAGCATAGCTCTTCTGTCTCGACTGTGCTGTCTTCATCCTCTCTTGGATAACAGCAACAACATCAGCTGCCTGTTGGACCAACTCTGGACCCAACATCTTCCTCTCGCCAATCTCATCCCAATACAAGGGAGATCTACACTTTCTTCCATGAAGTCTAACAATCTCAGCTATGTACTCTTCGGCATCATGGATCATGGAATACATCGTATTGACTGGAAGAAAATGCGCTGACTTGGTCAACCGATCAACAATATTCCATATAGAGTTAAAACCTTTATGCGTTCTGAGAAGACCAGTCACGAAGTCCATCGTAATATGCTCTCATTTCCATTGAGGAATCGGCAATGATAACAATGTCCCAGCAGGTCTCTGGTGCTCGATTTTCACCTGCTGACAAGTTAGGCACTGAGAGATAAACATGGCAATATCCTTATTCATACCTGGCCGTCAATAGAGTCTACGAAGATCCTGATACATCTTGGTGCTGCCTAGATGTATCGAGTATGGCGCGGTATGTGCCGCTGTCAATACGTCTCGCCGAATATCATCACCAACAGGAATACAAATATGGCCTCTAAATGTCACCAAACCATCACCATTCTACCCAAACTCTGAATTACCTCTCTTCTCTGCTCTGGCTCTCAACTCTGTCAACTGTAAATCATTGACCTGCTCTCTACGGATCCTGTCTGTCAATGTAGCCCGAATGACCAACGCTGAAAAGTAGCAATGGTTCCCGGAACCATCAAAGCTATCTCCTCTCGTTGCAAGTCCAACAACAACGGCTGCTGAATCATCGAACTCAAAGAAGAACTCGACTTACGGCTCAATGCATCTGCTAAAACATTCGCTTCGCCTGATGATAACTAATCGTCAGATCATAGTCTCTGACAAGCTCTAACCATCGTCTCTGTCGCATATTGAGTTCTCTCTGAGAAAACAAGTACTTTAAACTCTTGTGGTCCGTGAAAATTTCACACTTTTCGCCATAAAAGTAATGTCTCCAGATTATCAGGGTGAAAACCACAACTGCCAGCTCCAAATCATGCGTAGGATAATTTTTCTCGTAGTCTTTCAATTGACGAGAAGCATAGGCTATAACCTTTCCACGTTGCATCAGCACTGCACCAAGACCCTTCTTCGACGCATCGATGTAAACAACAAAGTCCTCTGAACCACTGGGCAATGCAAGTACCGGAGCTGTCGTCAATCTATCTTTCAGCTCCTGGAATCCACTTTGGCATTCATTGGACCACTCAAACTTCACAGTCTTCCTCGTCAGATTGGTTAACGGCAGGGCAATCTTGGAAAAGTCTGCAATAAAACGATGATAATAACCCACCAAACCAAGAAAACTGCGTACCTCTGATACAGTGGTAGGAATAGGACACTTCTGTATCGACTCTATTTTCACTGGATCAACAGCTATACCATCTTTCGAGACAACATGGCCTAAGAAAGAAATCTGCATTACATCCAGCCTCTTTGGGCATAGTTGAATTGAGTAAGAAGGAAAGTGGGAGAATGAGGAATAAAAAAATTGACAGGTATTAAACATATAGCACTAGACTCTAATTTCTTTTATAGCTTTTGCTGGTGGCCTAAGAAAGAAATCTGCTCCAACCAGAACTCACATTTCTTCAATTTAGCATACAACCTCTTCTCTCTCAACAATTGAAGAACAACTCTGAGGTGCTCTGAATGCAGCTCTCTGGTCTTGGAATAAATCAATATGTCATCGATGAAAACAATGATAAAGCTAACCAAGTACGGCTTGAACACTCGGTTCATAAGATCCATGAAGACTGAAGGAGCATTAGTCAGACCGAAAGACATCACAAGAAATTCATAATGATCGTACCTGGTCCGAAACGTCGTCTTAGGGATATCAGACTCCCTAACCTTCAACTGATAATAGCCAGATCGCAAATCGATCTTCGAAAACATTGTAGCCCCTTGCAGTAGGTCAAAAAGATCGTCTATTCGCGGCAACGGATATTTATTCTTGATAGTCACTTTGTTGATCTCTCTATAATCAATGCAAATCCGCAAAGACCCATCTTTCTTTTTGACGAAAAGAACCGGAGCTCCCCAAGGCGAAGAACTCGGCCGAATAAAACCTTTGTCCAAAGATCCTGCAACTGCGTCTTCAACTCTTTCATCTCTGAAGGGGTCATTCTATACGGAGCCTTAGAAATAGGAACCGTACCCGGAACTAGATCAATCACAGACTCTACATCTCTGTCTGGCGGTAAACCCGGAACATCATCCTCAAACACATCAGGGAACTCTCTCACCACATCAATATTGTAAGGTCCAAAATTAGACGACGTAATCCGACTGCATGCAAATCTAAGAAACTATGGAAAATGAGTAATTAATTTATTTTAATTGCTAATTAATTATGTGACATACATGTTTATTTGCTAAATGAGATTTAATTGTCATCATGCATTAAAATGGTATTTTTAGGAATATTCAAGTGACGATCGAGGAACGGGGACCGAGGACTAAAATGTAAAGGATTTTTATTAAATGATTAAATTTAAGTATTTAAAATGCGGTCGATGTTTTTATGTAAATTTTTGAAAGTATAGAGTTGTGGGGTGATTTTATATGCCGGAACGTAATTTTATCGGTATTGGATTTTTTCAAATAAAATTCGAGATTTTGAGCATCCCGGCTATTAAATTCACATTTTTATTCAAAAGAAAACTTTACTATCTTTTTAATTAAATCCTAATTTATTTAATTGGGCTTTAATTAATGGCTTAATAGGCCTAAAGTTTGTTTGATTGATAGATTAGTATTTAAAACTTGATTTAACCCTAATTCCCCAAATTCATAATCGGCCACTCTCTTTTGGAATTTTAAAACTCTCCCACCCCTCTCAAGAAAAATCGGCTGCAGACACATCACAAATTGGAAGGTTCTTTTTCGAAGGCAGTAGCTAGTCCAAGCCGAAGTCGTCTTCCGTTCTTCGTCGTCAACGAATATTCGAGCGTATACTACGCAAAGGCACACCCTAATCTCCCTTTCTCATCCATTATATCATATTACGATTGAATTATTGAGTGCATGAAAAGAAAAACATAACTTTGTTTTCTGATTTTCGTTTTATGGCATGGATGATCGAAGCAACTTGTTTTGTGATTCACATAAACTATATATTGCATGTTAAGGGGCTGCCATGATCAAGTTAAGATTAAAGAGAGGTTTAACATGATTTAGAGCCCCACACACACACCAAACTCACGGCAGAAAAGAAAGGAAACAGCAGGAAACCGGAAAGCTGCCGCCTAAGGTGGTGTGATTGGGTTATTTGTTTTAAGGGGCTGGGTGAGTCTTGTCTTGGTCCCAGGGATAGCCAGGGACGAGAGGGGTTGGAATAGGGGTCCTAGCCACGCTAGGGCTCGAGTTAGGAGGGCTGGGGTGGAGTCCACACCAGTAAGGACTCCACCCGAGAGAGAAGGGTAGATGCGCGCAGGTTCTGGCTTCGGGCAGGGCTTGGGGCGTGGTCCAGGGGGGGCCAGGGCAGGGTAGAGTCGGGTCTTTAGGGTCCTTAGGAAGTGCTCATCACTTTGGTTCAGCAGCTGGACGCATTGGTAGAGCCCTAGGGGCTGGTTCAAGGTTCCTTGTCCAACAAGGAGTTCTCGGCCAGAATAGGTAACTCATGGGCAGGTTCGTTTTGGGGTTTTTGGGCGTTGTTTTGATGATCTTAGCGTCCAGTAGGTAACTTTAACATGTTGGGCACCGTTTGGCTCGATATGGTTCGGAGGTAACTCGACAAAATTAAGAGATGGCTCGGGGTCGAAGTTTAGGTGTCAAACGAGTTTTAAAATAAAGAAAATTTGGAAAACGACTCACGGGGGTCGAATCGTGGTCCACAAGGGCTAAAATAATATAAAAAGACTAAATTTAGAATTTAGGAATTTTATATTAAAGTTTGGTATTTTTCGGGATTTAAACACCGTTAAAATAATTAAGAAAAGATAAATTAAAAAAGCCTAAGTTTTAAGCCAAATAAAATTACGAGAAAATTCATATAAGCTTAAATAATTATTTGGGACATTTTAGAGTCGTCAAATCTAGAAAAAAGTCGAATTCGTAAAAAGTCGAGTCCAGGGGTAAAACGGTCTTTTTACACCGGGAAATTTGTAAAGGTCATGGCAGTGCCCTATTTGCTGTTTTATATGTTAACATGGAATTTTAAATGTATATGGATGTTTTATGATGTCATATGCCAAAATGCTATTTTTAAAGGATTATGGAATTTTAAACGTCTATGGATTCTTATGATGAAACGTTAACGTAAAAGACATGCTGCATGCGTGGTTTAAAATAAAAAATGTTATAGGCATGATTTTTATTAAGTGATGATAACATGTTGAATGATGTGAATGGATTGTGACTAACACGATGATATGTTGGAGATATCGTGAGGGTTATGGTCCCAGTGGGAACAAGACGATCGTATTTCCTCGGACACGGATATGTATATGTATATGATGATATGATATTACGTAAGGCCAGGGCCCGGTTGACCGGTGAGAGTGTTGCTGGTGTCCCCCGCCGCCCAGTACTGTGGTTACATGTAGATGGATCCATCGCCTAACACGTATATGAAAGTCACAATCAACGATCTGAATTCAACAAACTCGAACGTGAACATGAATACGAATATGAATATGGATACGAACATGGATATGAATATGTTTATGTTTTTATGAAAATGTTTACGAAAATGTTTATGTTTAAAGTGTATGCATATTCATGAAAACGATATTTTAAGTACAAGTACTTTTCACCGTTATATGTTAACTGTATTATGTATTACTCGTTATAAAGATTATGGTGTGTTGAGTCTTTAGACTCACTAGGTGTGATGGATGCAGGTGGTTCTGAGGAAGGTCTTGATGAGTGATACTACTGGACTGATGGCGCACACAACCCGAGGACCAACGCATTATTTTCCGCATTACGCTTTATGATTTCTTTTAAAGATTTTAAGACTATTTATTTATGCTTTTGAGAGGTTTTTGGAGAGTTTAGTATGGGCTACACTTTTCAACATTTATTTCTTTTTAGGTTTGGTAAAACGTTTTACGATTTCTGGTTTGACTATTCTCTTTCAATTTTCAAATACTAGTTGGATGATTTAATTTAAAATGGTGCAAGATTATTTTTATGTGCATGTGCATTCAATGACCGAAAATGTGAGAGATTTTAATAAAAAATAAAAAATTTTTAGTACTTTTAAAGCAATAAGAGATGAGGACGTTTCAGTTGGTATCAGAGCAGTGGTTCTGTAAAGGGTTGTGCCACCATCAGCGACGGGAAGATCAGTCGTCAAGCCTCTAAGTTGTAAGTTTTACATGCTTTATGTGATTTTGTGATTTAACCTGCGTGAAGTTATGGATCTTATGTTTATGATGCATGTTTATTAGCTTTTTGAGTATTTATGCGTTGCATGCTTAATTGCTACTTAAACTAGGAATTGTCGCATGATTAGAAACTTAGATTTAAACGCATGTTGGTTACGTTAGAAATTGGAAAACATTCAGATATAATGCCTCCTAGACGTGCACCTGGTCATGAGAATCAAGCCGAGAACAGTGTTAACCGTCGAGGGAACAGTCAAGGAAATGCACCACCACCACCACCCCCACCAGGGGATCCTGCTACTCGCGCATTAGAAGGCATGACTCGTCTCTTTGAGCAACAGATACAGTAGCAACAGTTGCAACAGCAGCGGTTACAGCTGCAGTTACAGCAGATGCAGCAGCAGCAGCCGCCACCTAGGCCACAGCAGGATATTTATGAGCAGTTCCGGAGGCTAGGGCCAAAGGAATTTTTTGGCACCACCGATCCGTTCGCTGCTGAGAGTTGGATCCGTTCGCTTGAGGTGCATTTTCGCTATCTAGACATGGGAGACGCCGACCGTGTGAGGTGCACTACTTATCTGCTTAGGGATGATGCTTCTTTATGGTGGGAAGGAGCCGAGCATGGTGTTAACCTTGCTACACTCACTTGGGCACAGTTCAAGACGAAATTCTACGAGAAATACTTTACTGCTGATGTCCGAAGTCGGATAAAGAGGGAATTCATGACTCTCCGTCAGGGAGACGTATCTGTTGCCGACTTTGTGAAGAAGTTTGATAGGGGTTGGCACTTTGTGCCCCTTATTGCTGGAGATGCGGAGGAAAAACTTAGGCATTTCATGGATGGCCTACGACCTACAGTTCGGGACAAGGTTATGATGATGCGTCCGGAAAATTACGCTATGGCAGTTACTTATGCATATCAGGCTGAGTAGTCCTTGAGGGATATTGACTTTGAGCTACAGCGGAAGAGGCAACAACATCAGAATAATAATCAGCCTGTCAAGAAGCCATATACGGGACCCCCTAGACCTCAAGGGCCTCAAAAGCCTCAAGGTCAAGTCAAGAAACCAGCACCGCAAAAGCCACCACCTGCAGCGCCAAAGCCTGCTGATAAGAAACCTTGCAAGGAGTGCAACCGTTTTCATTTTGGCAAGTGCATGTGGGGATCTTATAAATGCTTCATCTGTAAGGAAGAAGGGCACAAGGCTTCCGATTGCCCGAAGAAGAAGGCACCTACGGTTGGAAGAGTTTATGTGATGAACGTCGAAGAAGCTGAGGAAGAGGCAGACACTACGCTCATCACGGGTAACCTAGTCATTTAACATTTTTATATTGCTTACTACTGCATGAAATGTTGAATTGGTTATTAGAATTGAATCGAGAACAAGACTTAACCTAGAAAAAATTAGGTTGCATGTTCTACTTAGTTGAATTCAAGTTATGATTCTAGAAGCCATAAGGAATGATTTAAATTTTGTGCCTTATTTTATGTGAAGGATGTTACGATTCCAAATAAAAAGTTTTAGGGCCAAAGGTAAAGAAAATCATAATAAAGGGGTTTCGAATTATTGGGGGGCCATTTTGTAAATTTTCGAAATTTAAGGGTCTAAGATGCAATAACTCGAAATTAATGGGCCTAAGTACAATTTCTGAATTCTTAAAGACCAAAATGCAATTCTCGAAACATCAAGGATTAAATCAGAACTTCGAATAATATAAGGACTTAATTGCAATAATTCGAAATTATGGGTCAATTTTGCAAATTTCAAAAGTTAAGGGACTAAAGTGCAAATCTTCCTAGAAATGTTTAAGTTCAACACGAAATCTTCGTCCAACCTTGGGAATTAATGATAGTAAATTCTTAAGTTTCAACACGAAAAGATTTAAAAGACGTTTTCACCGCAGGGAGGATTATCATTCTAGGTGTAGCTACATATGCTTTGCTAGATTCCGGAGCTACACATTCTTTCATATCAGAAACCTTCATCAAAAGACTGAATATTACTCCTCAAGATATGGGTTTGGGTTTCAAGGTTTCGATTCCTTCCGGTGATCAGATGCTCACATCTAAGATTGTTAAGAATCTAGAGCTTCGTTTATTCAGAGAGGTTGTTCGGGCAGATCTTATCGTGCTTCCTATGCCCGAATTTGATATTATACTTGGGATGGATTGGTTATCAGCGAATGGAGCTTCGATTGATTTTCGGCAGCGATCAGTATCTATTAGGCCACCCAGTGGTAAATCCTTCGTTTTCTAGGCAGCAAGGAACAAGCAAATGCCGCACGTTATCTCTTGTCTATGTGCGAGGAAGCTTATTAAGCGTGGATGTCCAGCTTATCTAGCTTGTGTCACTACTGCACATGAGTCTATCAGCCAGAAGTTAGAGGATGTTGATGTTGCGAGAGAATTTCCTAGCGTCTTTCCCGAAGACGTTTCTGGCATACCACCCGATCGTGAGATGGAGTTCTCCATTGATCTCATGCCGGGCACTGTTCCTATATCTAAAGCACCATATCGTCTAGCACCCGCTGAAATGAAAGAATTGAAAGATCAAATTCAAGAACTGCTAGACAAAGGTTTTATTCGCCCTAGTTACTCTCCATGGGGCGCTCCGGTACTATTTGTGAAAAAGAAGGATGGTAGCATGCGTCTATGCAGTGATTATCGGGAGCTCAACAGGGTCACCATAAAAAATAAGTATCCATTACCAAGAATTGAGGATTTATTTGACCAATTGCAAGGAGCTTCGATATTTTCAAAAATTGATCTGCGATCGGGATACCATCAATTGAAAGTTAAGGAGTCTGATGTGCACAAGACGGCATTTCGCACAAGATATGGGCACTATGAGTTTATGGTCATGCCATTCGGGTTGACCAATGCGCCAGCGATCTTCATGGATCTCATGAATCGCGTCTTTCAGCCGTACCTGGATCAGTTTATTATTGTCTTCATTGATGACATTTTGATCTATTCCAAGAGCAGAGAGGAGCATAGCCGCCATTTGAAAACCGCACTGCAAGTACTGCAAGATAGAAAACTTTATGCAAAATTCAGTAAGTGCGAGTTTTGGCTTGATAGAGTGGCGTTTTTAGGCCACATCATCTCTAGTAGTGGAGTGGAGGTAGATCCAAGTAAATCGGAAGCAGTGAGAGAGTGGCCAGTACCGAAGAGCGTCACCGAGATTCGCAGTTTCTTGGGACTAGCTGGCTACTATCGCAAGTTTATTCAGGGGTTCTCATCTATAGCGGTGCCCATGACCGCCTTGACAAAGAAAAATGCAAAATTTATTTGGGGACCCGAGTGCCAAGACAGTTTTGACAAATTGAAGCAAGCCTTGATATCAGCGCCAGTGCTATCTATGCCATCAGGGCAAGGGGATTATGTTCTTTATACCGACGCTTCTAAGCTTGGTTTGGGCGCAGTTCTTATGCAAAATGACCGAGTTATCGCCTATGCGTCAAGACAGTTGAAAATTCATGAAAAGAACTACCCCACTCATGATCTTGAGCTTGCAGCAGTAGTCTTCGCACTGAAAATTTGGAGACACTACCTTTATGGGGAGAAGTGCAAGATATTCACCGATCATAAAAGTTTGAAATACTTCTTCACCCATAAGGAATTGAATATGAGACAGCGCAGATGGCTCGAATTGGTAAAGGACTATGATTGCGACATTAGCTACCATTCGGGGAAAGCTAATGTAGTGGCAGACGCATTGAGCAGAAAAGCAGCAGTCGTCACGCAATTATCACTACAAAGACCGTTGCAGTCCGAGATACAGCGGTTTGAGCTTGCAGTGTATGCTAGGGGCGAGGCCCCTACTCTTGCCACATTATCAGTCCAGTCGATATTGAGAGATAAGATCCGTGATGGGCAGTCCACTGATGAGCAGTTGCAAAAGTGGAGGGCTAGAGATGAAGCCAAGGGCCGGAATTTATATTCAGTGGTGGATGGTTTAGTCCGTTATCGAGACCGTCTATGGGTTCCTAGTGATGATTCTTTGAGACATCTCATTATGAAGGAAGCCCATGACACACCATATTCCATTCATCCGGGCAGTACAAAGATGTATAGGGATTTGCAGTTGTTGTATTGGTGGCCAGGCATGAAGACAGACATCTTGAGGTATGTATCCGAGTGTTTGACTTGTCAGCAAGTCAAGGCAGAGCATCAGAGACCAGCGGGAAAATTGAAGCCACTCCCTATTCCCGAGTGGAAATGGGAAAATATCACCATGGACTTTGTTGTAGGATTGCCTAAGACTGTTAAGGGATTTAATGCCATTTGGGTGATAGTTGATCGTCTTACGAAATCAGCGCATTTTCTACCTATTAAGACGACATTCATCATGGTTCAGTATGCCGACTTGTATGTTCGAGAGATAGTTCGGCTGCATGGGATTCCGGTATTCATTGTTTCTGACTGAGATCCGAGATTCACGTCATCTTTTTGGAAGAGTCTGCATGCAGTGATGGTGACCAAGTTACTATTCAGTACAGCATTCCATCCTCAGACCGATGGACAGTCAGAGAGAGTTATTCAGATTTTGGAAGATCTACTGCGAGCATGCGTTATTGATTTCCAAGGCAGTTGGGAACCAAAGTTACCTCTAGTGGAGTTCACCTACAATAACAGTTTCCAATCATCAATTGGGATGGCTCCTTTTGAGGCACTCTATGGAAGAAAATGTAGATCTCCTATTCATTGGGATGAGGTTGGGGAAAGAAGAGATATTGGTCCAGATGTGATTGAAGAGACGGCTGAGCTAGTAGTCAAAATTCGTGATAGAATGAAGACTGCACAGAGCCGACAAAAGAGCTATGCGGACAAGAGGCGTAGGGACTTAGAGTTTGCAGTGGGCGACCACGTATTTGTGAAAATAGCACCCATGAAGGGTGTTATGCGCTTTGGCAAGAAAGGCAAGCTTAGTCCGAGATTTATTGGTCCGTTCCTGATTTTGGAGAGGATTGGGTCACTAGCTTATAGAGTAGCACTGCCACCCGCACTTTCTGGAGTTCAGATTGTGTTCCACATTTCGATGCTGCGGAAGTACATGTCGAATCCGTCGCATGTGCTTAATTATGAACCTCTCCAACTAACTCCAAATATGACTTATGAGGAAAGACCTGTCCAGATTCTGGCTAGACAAGATAGACGATTGCGAAACAAAGTCATTCCAATGGTCAAGGTCAAGTGGCTGAATCACTCGGAAGAGGAAGCTACTTGGGAAACCGAGAGGGACTTGAAGGGTCGCTATCCAGATTTATTCAGTAAGTTCTAATTTCGAGGACGAAATTTTATTTAAGGGGGGAGGAATTGTAAGGTCCAAAATTAGACGACGTAATCCAACTGCATGCGAATCTAAGAAACTATGGAAAATGAGTAATTAATTTATTTTAATTGCTAATTAATTATGTGACATACATGTTTATTTGCTAAATGAGATTTAATTGTCATCATGCATTAAAATGGTATTTTTAGGAATATTCAAGTGACGATCGAGGAACGGGGACCGAGGACTAAAAATGTAAAGGATTTTTATTAAATGATTAAATTTAAGTATTTAAAATGCGGTCGATGTTTTTAAGTAAATTTTTGAAAGTATAGAGTTGTGGGGTGATTTTATACGCCGGAACGTAATTTTATCGGTATTGGATTTTTTCAAATAAAATTCGAGCTTTTGAACATCCCGGCTATTAAATTCACATTTTTATTCAAAAGAAAACTTTACTATCTTTTTAATTAAATCCTAATTTATTTAATTGGGCTTTAATTAATGGCTTAATAGGCCTAAAGTTTGTTTGATTGATAGATTAGTATTTAAAACTTGATTTAACCCTAATTCCCCAAATTCATAATCGGCCACTCTCTTTTGGACTTTTAAAACTCTCCCACCCCTCTCAAGAAAAATCGGCTGCACACACATCACAAATTGGAAGGTTCTTTTTCGAAGGCAGTAGCTAGTCCAAGCCGAAGTCGTCTTCCGTTCTTCGTCGTCAACGAATATTCGAGCGTATACTACGCAAAGGCACACCCTAATCTCCCTTGCTCATCCATTATATCATATTACGATTGAATTATTGAGTGCATGAAAAGAAAAATATAACTTTGTTTTATGATTTTCGTTTTATGGCATGGATGATCGAAGCAACTTGTTTTGTGATTCACATAAACTATATATTGCATGTTAAGGGGCTGCCATGATCAAGTTACGATTAAAGAGAGGTTTAACATGATTTAGAGCCACACACACACACCAAACTCACGGCAGAAACGAAAGGAAACAGCAGGAAACCGGAAAGCTGCCGCCTAAGGTGGTGTGATTGGGTTATTTATTTTAAGGGGCTGGGTGAGTCTTGTCTTGGTCCCAGGGATAGCCAGGGACGAGAGGGGTTGGAGTAGGGGTCCTAGCCACGCTAGGGCTCGAGTTAGGAGGGCTGGGGTGGAGTCCACACCAGCAAGGACTCCACCCGAAAGAGAAGGGTAGATGCGCGCAGGTTCTGGCTTCGGGCAGGGCTTGGGGCGTGGTCCAGGGGGGCCAGGGCAGGGTAGAGTCGAGTCTTTAGGGTCCTTAGGAAGTGCTCATCACTTTGGTTCAGCAGCTGGACGCATTGGTAGAGCCCTAGGGGCTGGTTCAAGGTTCCTTGTCCAACAAGGAGTTCTCGGCCAGAATAGGTAACTCATGGGCAGGTTCGTTTTGGGGTTTTTGGGCGTTGTTTTGATGATCTTAGCGTCCAGTAGGTAACTTTAACATGTTGGGCACCGTTTGGCTTGATATGGTTCGGAGGTAACTCGACAAAATTAAGAGATGGCTCGGGGTCGAAGTTTAGGTGTCAAACGAGTTTTAAAATAAAGAAAATTTGGAAAACGACTCACGGGGGTCGAGTCGTGGTCCACAAGGGCTAAAATAATATAAAAAGACTAAATTTAGAATTTAGGAATTTTATATTAAAGTTTGGTATTTTTCGGGATTTAAACACCGTTAAAATAATTAAGAAAAGATAAATTAAAAAAGCCTAAGTTTTAAGCCAAATAAAATTACGAGAAAATTCATATAAGCTTAAATAATTATTTGGGACATTTTAGAGTCGTCAAATCTAGAAAAAAGTCGAATTCGTAAAAAGTCGAGTCCAGGGGTAAAACGGTCTTTTTACACCGGGAAATTTGTAAAGGTCATGGCAGTGCCCTATTTGCTGTTTTATATGTAACATGGAATTTTAAATGTATATGGATGTTTTATGATGTCATATGCCAAAATGCTATTTTTAAAGGATTATGGAATTTTAAACGTCTATGGATTCTTATGATGAAACGTTAACGTAAAAGACATGCTGCATGCGTGGTTTAAAATCAAAAATGTTATAGGCATGATTTTTATTAAGTGATGATAACATGTTGAATGATGTGAATGGATTGTGACTAACACGATGATATGTTGGAGATATCGTGAGGGTTATGGTCCCAGTGGGAGCCCGACGATCGTATTTCCTCGGACACGGTTATGTATATGTATATGATGATATGATATTACGTAAGGCCAGGGCCCAGTTGACCGGTGAGAGTGTTGCTGGTGTCCCCCGCCGCCCAGTACTGTGGTTACATGTAGATGGATCCATCGCCTAACACGTATATGAAAGTCACAATCAACGATCTGAATTCAACAAACTCGAACATGAACATGAATACGAATATGAATATGGATACGAACATGGATATGAATATGTTTATGTTTTTATGAAAATGTTTACGAAAATGTTTATGTTTAAAGTTTATGCATATTCATGAAAACGATATTTTAAGTACAAGTACTTTTCACCGTTATATGTTAACTGTATTATGTATTACTCGTTATAAAGATTATGGTGTGTTGAGTCTTTAGACTCACTAGGTGTGATGGATGCAGATGGTTCTGAGGAAGGTCTTGATGAGTGATACTACTGGACTGATGGCGCACACAACCCGAGGACCAGCGCATTATTTTCCGCATTACGCTTTATGATTTCTTTTAAAGATTTTAAGACTATTTATT
The DNA here is from genome assembly GCF_022965805.1 of Primulina eburnea. Classification (NCBI taxonomy): domain Eukaryota; kingdom Viridiplantae; phylum Streptophyta; class Magnoliopsida; order Lamiales; family Gesneriaceae; genus Primulina; species Primulina eburnea. The sequence goes on from NC_133116.1 coordinate 15,561,975, forward strand.
TATGCTTTTGAGAGGTTTTTGGAGAGTTTAGTATGGGCTACACTTTTCAACATTTATTGCTTTTTAGGTTTGGTAAAACGTTTTACGATTTCTGGTTTGACTATTCCCTTTCAATTTTCAAATACTAGTTGGATGATTTACTTTAAAATGGTGCAAGATTATTTTTATGTGCATGTGCATGCAATGACCGAAAATGTGAGAGATTTTAAAAAAATAAATAAAAATTTCTAGTACTTTTAAAGCAATAAGAGATGAGGACGTTTCAAATATCATCGATATTCAACTTAACCATTCTATCAATATCAACAATCGAAGCCAAAAACCCATCACAACCTCTACACAACAACTTCTTAGCCTCAAGACATGAAATAAAAGGAAGGACCATCGAAGTACCTGCACTGGCGAGCATACCTTCCCTATTGCCATCATCTGCAAATTTCACTGTCTTAGCAACGCAATCAATCACTGCACGATAGGTTGATAGCCAATCCATGCCAAGTATAATATCAAACGCAACCATCGGAATAACAACCGAATCGGCATAAACCACTCGCTCATCAATTCGAACAGAGCATGCATACACAATAGATGTCGGGCACAACACATCTCCCGAAGGCAATACAACATTAAACTGGAGGGGAAGAATAGAAGGAATTAGACCCAAAGATCTAAAAAATAGTTCAGACATAAAAGAATGAGTAGCACATGCATCAATCAATGTCGTAACTACTCTGCCTGAAATTTAAATAGTGCTAGATATCACAGAAGAATCATGGTTTATACTTTCCTTCATCATGGTGAAGATGCGACCATGCACCTTCTCTTTACTCGATCCTCTTGGACAATCTTTGGCAATATGGCCTGCCGTGCCACATTGATAACAAGTGTGAGTACCAAATCTGCACTCTCCCCTATGATTCCTACTGCACTTGGGACACAACGGCTTCTCTGGATCAAATGGAACTGCCGGTTCTTTAGAACTCGGTTCCATCTTGCCTTTCCCCTTAAAACTGCCCTTTCCTCTTTGGCTCGAACCCCGATCCCTTTGAGCAATAGCCTGCTGCCTCGCCTGTCTCTCTCTGGCAATGTCTTTCTCGTCTTGCTCGACTAACAAGGCTTTAGCCACAATCTCTTTAAATTTCACCGCCTTAGACATGTTAATGTCCCTTCTGATCTCTGTTCGAAGGCCTCTAATGAAGTGAGCACCCTTGTCTTTGTCATTGGAGGCAATATACGGGGCAAACAAACAGCCCTCCTCGAACTTCAGAATATACTCATCAACATTCATACCTCCTTGACGAAGCTCTAAAAATTCAGTCACCTTCCTTGCTCGAAGTGCATCTGGGAAGTACTTGTCATAGAAAAGATCAGTAAAATCTTGCCACTTCAATGCCGTTATATCAACACCTACCTTGGTAGCATTCCACCAAATTCCTGCAGCTTTGACTAACATGAACACTGCACAACTAATTTTGTCTTTGTCTTCATAGTTGAGATGATCAAATATTTCCTCAAGTGCTTTGATCCACTCTATAGCCACCAATGGATCTGTGCTTCCTGCAAATTCCGGCGGATCCATTATCTTGAAAGCATTAAAGATCCCATCAGTTCCAATTGCTTGTGCCACTTGGCCTCTCCCTTGACCTCTACCTTGACCTGTACCTTGAAAACGGAGCAACTGTTGAATCTGCTCACTATGGACCTTGGCTTGCTCTTTCAGTAACTTGCCGAACTCGTCGACAACTCCCGATGAAGAACTATCCTCACCCTTTGAAGCCTTTCTCTTAGGAGGCATTACTCCTACAATGTGCTCACATAATACATATCAACCAATAACAATGAATAAATGTAGAAGAAGACATACCCGGACTGTTGAAAGTAGACGAAGTCATATGCATTGGTCCGACGAACGGTGCTCTGATACCACTAAATGTAACACCTCTGACAGGTTTTTATAAAATATCAACGGAATTTAAAAATTTTTTTGGAGGGAAGAAGGATTCAAAATACATTTCAATATATAATCAAAAATATATACATGATCGATAAAATGATTCAACAAAATACGAAACATCATTTTTGTGATCATGCCCAAAATGCTATAAAAATATCATCTTCCTTCCTTCTCTTATGCATATGACTCCGTCCCCAATCAATGTCCCGGCTCGTCGCTCTTATCTGCATCACATGAAATAACTGAAATGAGTATAAAACTCAGCAAGTGGAACTCTTACATAGCAATGGATACATATCATACTCTGAAAAACATGACTTTGAAAACATTAAATACCATCAACTCTGAAATATAAATATCATAGCATGAATAACAATAACGATGGTATTTCTCTTTTCTCTGATGGATTGATATCTAGATAGTATCTCTGTCTTTGTACCTATATCCCATCGATATGAATCGATACTCTGTTGGGATATAAGCCTATGGTCGTTGATCAACTAATTGCATGCAATCTCTGACAATGTATCTATCAATACAATAAATCATTTGAACTCTCTCTTTGGCATTAAATCAAACACTTTTAATACTTTATTCTTTTGTATTCTCTTTGACATAATTGAGACCTAAAATGCCTCTAATATAGAACAAAGTGTATTAATACATATCATGAATGAAATGGAAGGGAATAACATGTTAAAACCATTGAAATACAATACATATATTATCATGTGAGCACAAGGAAATGAATTCCACTTACCACCAACAAGAAGCTTGATTCTATTCTCTTGGTACACTTCTTCCAACAATAAACCATATATTGCACCATCAACAACTCAATAATCACAAACCCATAACATTGAATCCATAAAACCAACATAATCAACAAACCCATGATTTCCCAACATCATAATCCAAGAATAAACAAATCCACAAGCTTACCTTAGCTTATTGAACCAACAATGACCTTGTTGTCACTTCAAATACCCAACAATAAGCTTGATTATGAGAAAGGAAATGAAAGAAATGTAGAAACCCTAGTCTCCCCTTGAGAGAAGAACCGATAGAATTGGGAAGGAAATGAGGAAAAGTGAACCAACTCATGTATTATATCACTAAATCTCGAAAACACGCTTACACTGTTCATGACCACAGGTGCGCTAACAATAATTCCGCGGGTGCGCTAGGCATTCTGTAAGACTTCCAAAAATCCGAAGTGACGACCGTGGATGAGCTACAAAACTGACCGCGGTTGCGCTAAAGGTTTTGCCATGCCTCCGCGGGTGCGGTCCCTTTCTCAGTGCGGGTGCACTGCTTCTTCTGTCCAGTCACCGCGGGTGCACTGAAAAATGGAGTGCAGGTGCACTCTCCTCTGTAGTCAACAATAACTTTGCAACTAAAAATCGAATCGCAACGCTGCTTCTCCTCATAATCCGACAACACTCCCAACAAGAAAGTTGCAACTCTATATCTTATTTAACCACCCCAATTGTCCTCATACCAATTGGCTCAACATGCTAATTACCATGAATTAAATCGCAACAACGCTACAATAAAACCACATAACAGGCATAACCAACAATACTATACACTATAAATCGCAACTCTTAACATAAAAAATATACTTAAAGTTAACCAAATAGTCAATAAACATACGAAATCTTAAACCGTACCGTTCACCAGGCTTGGCTATTAAAAGACATGTCTTGTACAATTGGGTGCGAGATTATTGTTTTTTGATCTTATTCTTATTCCGATGGTTGCGTTTGATGTTATACTGGGTATGGATTGGTTATCTGCTTATCGTGCAGTGATCGATTGTGTGGGCAAAATAGTGAATTTTTTAGCTAATGACCATGATAGTAATGTGTTTGTTGGTCTAGGCTCTTCGATGGGTATTCCTATTATTTCTTGCCTTCAAGCTAATAAGTTGTTGCACAAAGGTTGTATGGGTTTTCTAGCTTCAGTGGTTGATGTGCAAAAGGAAAGTAATTTGCAATTACAGGATATTGATATGGTTCAGGATTATCCTGACGTGTTTGCTGATGATGTGCCTGGATTACCACCTAATCGAGAGGTGGAGTTTGTTATTGATTTAATTCCAGGTACATCTCCAATTTCCAAAGCTCTATACAAAATGACTCCTACTGAAATGAAAGAATTGAAGACTTAATTGCAGGAGCTATTAGATAAAGGTTTTATCCGACCTAGTTCCTCACCGTGGGGAGCTCCAGTTTTGTTCGTAAAGAAGAAGGATGGATCATTGCGATTATGTATTGACTACCGAGAACTCAACAAGGTAACAGTGAAAAACAAATATCCTTTGCCACGTATTGATGATCGTTTTGATCAATTCCAAGGAGCAGCAATATTTTCGAAGATCGACCTTCGGTCTGGTTAACATCAATTGGATGTGAAAAAAAAGGACATACCGAAGACTGCTTTTAGAACGAGGTATGGCCATTGTGAATTTTTGTTGATGTCATTTGGACTAGCCAATGCTCCTTCAGTTTTCATGGATTTGATGAATTGGGTCTTTAAGCCGTATTTGGATACTTTTGTCATTGTTTTTATTGATGGAATTCTGATCTACTCAAAGGCACGAGAACTTCATCGTGAGCATTTGAGGATTGTTTTGCAACTATTCAGGGATAAGCAATCGTATGCCAAGTTAAAGAAATGTGAGTTCTAGTTTTAGCAGGTGGCATTTTTGGGCCATATTGTTTCAAAAGAAGGAATTTCGGTAGAACCTTCTAAGATTGAATCTATCAAGCAATGGTCCATTCCAAAGACATTTTCAAAGATACGGAGTTTTCTTGGTTTGGCAGGGTATTACCGACGGTTCATAGCCGACTTTTCAAAGATAGCTTTGCCATTGACAAATCTGACACGGAAAGCTACCAAGTTCGAATGGACCCTTGAATGCCAACAAGCGCTTCAAACATTGAAAGACAAGTTGACTTCTGCCCCTGTTTTGGTACTTCCTTGTGGTACTGAAGATTTTGTTGTATATACAGATGCTTCCCAGCAGGGGTTAGGTGCTGTATTGATGCAGCATGGGGAAGTGATAATTTATGCTTCTCGTCAGTTGAAGGAATACGAGAAGAACTATCCCACTCATTATTTGGAGTTGGCGGCTGTGGTTTTTGCTTTAAAGATTTGGCGGAACTACCTTTATGGTGAGAAATGTGAAATATTGACAGATCACAAAAGTTTGAATTATTTGTTTTCGCAGAAGGAATTGAATATGCGGCAGCAGAGATGGTTGGAACTTGTGAAAGACTATGATTGCACCATTAGCTATCATCCTGGTAAAGCTAATGTGGTTGCAGATGCTTTGAGTCGCAAGTCGAGTTCTTTATTGGGTTTATGATTTCTAAACCTTTGTTGCTTTATTTGCAAAGAAATGAGATCACTTTGGTATCTCCAGGTTCTGTGGCTCGATTATCTCAATTGGTTCTCCACTCAACCTTATTTGATCGAATTTTGAAGGAACAACAACTGGATGCTCAGTTATTAGAATTGAAGTGGAAAAATGATCTGACAGGAGTTTCTGAGTTTGGGTCGAATCGTGATGGGTTACTGACCTTTCTTGGTAAAATATGTTCCGTTGGGGAATGACATTCGAAAAGAGGTACTTCTTGAAGCTCATACAACGCCATATTTTGTACATCCCGGTAGTACCAAGATGTACCAAGATCTTCGACGTCTTTACTGGGCCAGGTATGAAGAAAAATATCATGTTATTTGTTTTTGAATGTCTAACCTGTCAACATCTTAATGATTGAGCACCAGAGACCGGCGGGATTGTTGCAATCCTTGCCTATACCGCAATGGAAGTGGGAGCACATAATAATGGATTTTGTTGTTGGGTTACCAAGGACGTAGAAAGGCTTCAATTCTATTTGAATGATCGTGGATCAATTGACCAAGTCATCTCATTTTCTTCCTGTCAAGACGATGTATTCTATGAATCAGTATGCCGCGGCTTATATTCAGGAGATTGTGAGACTTCATGGGATACCGGTATCGATAGTTTTTTATCGTGATCCAAGGTTTACATCAGAGTTTTGGAAGAGTTTGCATCGAGCTTTGGGAACGAAATTGGCTTTCAGTACTGCATACCATCCTCAAAGTGACGGTCAATCAGAAAGGGTAATCCAAATTTCGGAGGATATGTTAAGAGCCTGCACGATTGATTTCTCGGAAAGTTGTGATTCTAAATTTCCTTTGGTAGAGTTCACATATAATAACAGCTTCCAGTCTTCAATCAGCATGTAACCTTATGAAGCTTTATACGGAAGAAAGTGCCGCTCTCCTTTGTATTGGGAAGAGGTAGGTGAAAGAAAGATGTTGGGCCCAGAGTTGGTTCAACATACAACAGATGTTGTGGCATTGATCCAAGAAAGAATGAAGACATCTCAGTCTAGACAGAAGAGTTATGCTGATGTTCGTCGGCGGCCTTTGGCATTCGAGGTTGGTGATAATGTATTTATCAAAATAGCTCCTCTCAAGGGAGTTATGCAATTTGGCAAGAAAGGTAAGTTAAGTCCTCGATATATTAAGTGATCGAGCAAAACTTGCACTGTGAAACCCTTAATAAAAATATGTTTTATATGCTCAAAATTAATTGCAAGTGCACGATGTCAAGTAATAGTATAATGTACCGGAGTACGAGTGTCGTTCCACTGAAGACTGTATTTAACAATTATTATTTTCAGTTATTAGATCTTTAGCAACGAAAAGTGATTGGGTGTTGTATTACTACTAAAATCAAATAAACATGCAAACAAAAATTATTCAAAATCAGGTAATGAAATATAATGTCTAAAATGGTTGAGTAAAACTCAATAAGAAATGAATTTGTTGGGAATATCGGTTCACCTACCCCTCGAAATTAATTAATTTATCTGATAATGATCATATGCTTCCGACAGGATTTCCTATTCAATTTAACACACTCTCTTGAGCTATGCCAAACTAATTCTACTCAATGAAGTAATTATATGTCTTTAATTATTTATCAAGAGTGAATCGCATTTCGATTTGTTAAATCCCCTAGTTTTTGACCCTTAGGACTATGACTACCGGCGCGTATCCAATTTCATATATCTATGCAAATTGTAGATCCACGGATTATACTACTCGTTCCTATCACAAGTTATTCTCTCGAACTCACTCTCAATATAAAAACCGTTGTTACAGTTAGCTATGCTCTAACAACACGATAAAACAATATTATAATCAAGAACAAATCAGAAATCGAGATGTAAATTAATTATATCAAAGTTTTGGGGTAGGAACCCCTTAAATCCCAACAAATAATAAAAATTTAGCTGCTAGAATTCATAATTAAACTAAGCAAAACAATGTTTAAAAGATGAAAACTAAATTACAAATACTAGATTTGATGAAAAACTCAAACAACGATGCCCGGAAATCGTCGAATCTTCAATCCAAGCACTTGCTCCAAGCTTTTCTCCTTTTTTCTCCTCCTTGGCTGCTGAATACCCCCTCAAAATCGTGCCTAGGGTAGTATCTTCTCTAGCCTCTATCTTCCAAGTTGAATGCAAATAAAAAAGGCAACTTTCCATTGTCACGTCGCGCTGGGGCGGTCAAGTTACTCCGCCCCAGCGCCAAGTCCTCTGCCCTTTGGTTCTCTTCGCAGCTTCTCGTGCGGGGGCGGTCAAGTTTCACCGCCCTAGCGTGAGGTCTTCTGTTTTGAGTCTTCAGTCTCTCGCACTGGGCGGTCAAGTTTCACCGCCCTAGCGCGAGGAGTTCTGCCTGGCACTCCATTTCAATGCACTCACGTTGGGGCGGTCAAACTAGCGATATCTTCTGCCTTAAATCCTCTTTTTGGTTGATTTTCTCCATTTTTCTGCACATTAACGTAACTTCAGTGATCGGTGATCAAAGGTAATTGACTAAGAAGAAATAAACAAAATGCAGACCTCATAAACTCTAAAACGATGCAAACTATGACTCATACAATACATTAAAACACGTAAATATGACCTCTATCAACCCCCCCATACTAACCTTTTGCTCGCCCTTGAGCAAAAATAGGTTGCAATATATAACAACTTGAGAAGTAGTACATCGTTGCATTCATGGTTCTGGTTTGCCTCAATGAATATCAACACATACTCTATCCACCAATTCATTAACACAAGACACTAGTTTCAAATTTCACTACTAAGTTTCGACGTTACATTCTTTCATGGATGTGTAAAACAATGAGTGTGTGTGCACTGTTGGCTCAAGCATCATGCATTTTCATAGTAAAGATTTCAATGCCGTTAGAGACTTTAATCTATACTTCAGTGTACAATCCCTTTCTCTCATCCCTCTTCAGTAACACCGATACACAACACAGCTAGGTACGACTTGGTATGAACAAATTCATCAATGCAAGATAAGGGTGTCTCGACCAGGCTGGAACGGACAATGAGGGAGGTGTAGTGGTGTAATGATTACGCACTTTCAGACTTTGCGTCTGATTTCCTTCAAATCCATACATCTCCATTCTTTTAGCCCAGGAATAGAATTTCATTCCTATATTTGGCTCCCCCACACCTTACAGCTCCATCTTTCACTTCTTCTTTTTTTTTGACGTTTTGTTTTGTGCCGCAATCTTTCATTTTCTGTTCTCCCTCAGACAGGGACAAAAAGTATGGGCGTGTGGTGGTGTCCACTCTCAAGGGTGCCTCAACAAGATTCGATAATGGTAGGTATAAGAGTGCAGATATGGCAACACAATTATTATCAGTAAGCTCAGTTCAATGAATTAGTTTAGCAAATATGTGCCTACTCAGTGTTCGTGTCAAAGGATGTCTTCAAGTTCAAGTTACCTAGTGCATTTAAAATTCCCCACAGACAATGTCCAAGGTCACTATGTCATGCACTTTGATTTTGCCAACATTTGTGCCGAAAATTTCATTATCCATTTCAGATTTTCATGTGTCAACCTCTTGTGTATTCTAGACTAGTGCCGTGAAAATAACAGTGGCCATGTGTATGTGTATCCAATTCAACATCATCATTGGCTACCATATATCATTCTAGCACCAACTATAAATCACTTCTCAGCTGACAAAAAAAAACACGAGATAAATGCAATCCGAAAGCAAATTGAACTAAACAACCAACCGACACACGACATAACTAAACGACCAACCGACACATGATATAACTAAACAACCAACCGACATACGACATAGCCGGAGTAAATGCCCACCCCCCAAATAGAAACGTGCATTGTCCTCAGTGCGCAACACTTACGAAAACAACGATGCAAACGATCAAACCAGGAGCTACAAATGCAGAAAAAATGCACGGTAAATAAAAGCATAAAGTAAACGCAAAATAAAGGGAAACGGGAAGACTCCCCTGATCACTGGTCATCCTCCTCGTCATCGGGTGGTACAACTCCATGCTCCACATCTTCGGCCGGGGGATAAGCATACTGGAAGGGGAAAGGAGGCGGGTATACCGGTGGTGGTGGGTAAGCGACGGTGTCAAGGCCCGTGTGCAATGCCATCCCACGTACCAGAGACTCCATCGATGTCATGTGGGCGTTATTGACAGTGTTATACTGATCTTTATGGACCTCAAAGGCACACAACTCGTCAACTCTATCAATAATGGACCGGAGCCGAGGCTGTGGGGGTGGTGGTGGGTGGTTTGCGGTCGCCTCCTCCTCAGGAACCGCTGGGAAGTCAATAGCACGATTGCCTCTCTTTGTCTTCACCCACGAGGCATCAATGGGCCTCATCGGTTGTAGCCATTCGTCCTCCACATTAACGACTACCCCGGCTCGCACACACAGCTCGGTAATAATAGTAGGAAAGAATAGGGCGATGCTCGAGCTATGTATGGACAGCTAGATCTGCGAAAGATCACTCGGCGCACATTAATGGGAATCCTCTCTACTAATGCATACACCATGATGGCGCGGTCCTTCTGAACGTCACTGGTGTGTGACACAGGCATCAATCGCTTGGATAGGAATGCATACCACATCGCGGGTTTGAACAACAAATATTTTTCCAGAAAGCAGCTCGGAGTCTTCCACCTAGCCGCAGGTAACATATTGATTGCAAAATGACTTCGAAATTGGGATTGGCGATTAGTACCTCTAAATCAGACTAATCAACTACAGGTGTAGCTAATAGTGCATTTATCGTGGTTGAGTCGAAAGAAACTTGTGAGGCCCGGGGCCGAAGAGGGCGCGGGGTGATCGCCGGTGCTATGAGGTAGCACGGACAATGAGCGGCTCCTGGCAGGCTTCTAGGTGGAGGGAACATGAATGAACCGTTCTAACACCGGAAGGAGAGGGATTCCGAGATTGTTCAATGTAATGGACTGTACAGTTGAAGAGGGCTTACAAAATTTGATTGGTACTACTCATATCACGAAGGTTCATCTTCTTTTCGGTAGCTCATCACATAAGAACTCCAAAGTTAAGCGTGCTTGACTTGGGGTAATTTTGGGATGGGTGACCTCCTGGGAAGTTTCCCAGGGCACGTGTGAGTGAGGACATAAGCACGCTGGAAAGACTCGCTTGATACAGTGAGGACAGTCGTCGAATCTGGGGCGTTACAGTTGGTATCACAGCCGACCTCTCCGAGTACGGTGTGGTTCGGGGACGAACCAAGCGGAAGCTGGTGGGCATGTGAGGCCCGGGGCCGAAGAGGGCGGGGGGTGATCGCCGCACAAAACGTTAATTAATGAATTAATTGAAACGCCTAGTTTTAAGCTTTATAAAATTTTGGTAAATTAGTTTTAAGCTTAAATAATTATTAAAAGTCTAAGTTTTTAATTTGGAATTTTTATATTAAGGTTTGGGTTAATTCGGGATTAAAACGTGTTAATATATCGTATTTAAGGATTAATTTAAAAGTCATCGATTTAAGTCAAATAAAAATATGAAAAAATTCATGTAATCTTAAATAAATTCTCATGTCATTAAATGTGAGAAAAAGATAAATTCAAGAATTTTTACGTCCAGGGGCAAAACGGTCTTTTTACACTTAGGAAAATTCATAAACGCTTGGCAGCGTCCCGAAGGATCATAACGCATGTTAAATGATATTTTATGATTTATTATGATGATTTTGATGATAACATGTATTTTTACGATTTATGGTAAAGCTGTGCAAATTATACTGTCAAAAATGCTATTTTTGGAAAGCTGTCTTATTTTATTATTTTTAAAGAAAAGGAAAAATATTTTGAAGAATGTGAATTGACTATGACAAAAGATATGATATATGATTTGTGGGGGATCCGTTTATGTTGAGGACGGTGAATTTACATTTTTGTGGGGATGTCGTGAGGGGAAAAGACCCCAGAAGGAGCCCATTTACGGGAAAAGGCCCCAGAGGGAGCCCATTTATGGGACAAGGCCCCAGAGGGAGCCCGTCTATGGGAGAAGGCCCCCGAGGGAGCCCCGACGATCGTATTTCCATGGTGGAGCCTAGTGCACACCCCCGTGGGCCATGTGGAGCTAAGACTGCAGTCGACCTAAGGATAAAAACTAGTCATTTTCAAGGATCAAACTTCACCCAAAATGATATATGATTGAAAGCTTATGATAAAAATGATTTTTATGATATATGATTAAAGCTATTTTTAAAAAGATTTATTTATGCTTAAAACTATTTTAAAATGATTTCACTATTTATGATTTATTTATGCTCAAATGATTTTTAATGGTTTATTTATATTCAAAATATTATTTTAAATAAAAATATGATTTTTAAATGTATGTGTATGTATATGTATTATTTGTTATCCATGTTTAGAATGTGTTGAGTCTTTAGACTCACTAGGTTTGTATGATGCAGGATTTGATGATTTTGGAGACGGTGACGATGGAGTCGATCGAGTGCAGCAGTACACACCCGAGGGCCTTTATGTTTCCGCACTAGCTAGATAAATTTATGATTTAAAGATTTTGCTAATGATTTTTATTAGAGATATTTTTATGCTTAATTTTATTGTTAGTCGATCTTTTTAAAGGTCGATTTAGGAATTTTTGTTAGTCGATGATTTAGGGTTTTACTTTATGCATTTGAGATTTAAATTGTTAAATTATTATGAATCATGATTATGTTAAATTATTTTATTTAGTTTAGTATTTTAGAATTTATGTTTTAGAAAAAAAAAAAAGAGGTCGTTTATGTGAGGCATGGGGCTGAAGAGGGCGGGGGGGTGATCGCCGGTGCCATCAGTTTCACGGACAACGAGCGGCTCCTGGCAGGCTTCTAGGTGGAGGGAACATGAATGAACCGACCCACACGGGAATGAGAGGGATTCCGAGACTGTTCAATGTAATGGACTGTACAGTTGAAGAGGGCTTAAAAGATTTGATTTGTACTACTCATATCACGAAGGTGCATCTTCTTTTCGGTAGCTCATCACATAAGAACTCCAAAGTTAAGCGTGCTTGACTTGGGGCAATTTTGGGATGGGTGACCTCCTGGGAAGTTTCCCAGGGTGCGTGTGAGTGAGGACATAAGCACGCTGGAAAGAATCGTCTTGATACAGTGAGGACAGTCGTCGAATCTGGGGCGTTACAGTTGGTATCAGAGCCGACCTCTCTTAGTACGGTGTGGTTCGGGGACGAACCAAGCAGAAGCTGGTGGGCATGTGAGGCCCGGGGCTGAAGAAGGCGGGGGGTGATCGCCGGTGCCATCAGTTGCACGGACAACGAGCGGCTCCTGGCAGGCTTCTAGGTGGAGGGAACATGAATGAACCGACCTACACGGGAATGAGAGGGATTCCGAGACTGTTCAATGTAATGGAATGTACAGTTGAAGAGGGGTTAAAAGATTTGATTTGTACTACTCATATCACGAAGGTGCATCTTCTTTTCGGTAGCTCATCACATAAGAACTCCAAAGTTAAGTGTGCTTGACTTGGGGCAATTTTGGGATGGGTGACCTCCTGGGAAGTTTCCCAGGGTGCGTGTGAGTGAGGACATAAGCACGCTGTAAAAACTCGGCTTGATACAGTGAGGACAGTCGTCGAATCTGGGGCGTTACAAAACTAGCTTACCCCGTACCATAGACGCTCCATCAGTTCTCTCGGTGGCGTTGGCATAGAATTCTCGCACAAGCGGAACCACCGCGGCCTTAGGTGGCGCAAAAAAAGATTCCCATCCCCGGTTCACAATAGCACGTATCAAACCTAATGACCCCGAAAATAATTCAAACCCCCGCTCCGGAATGGGACGCCTATGAACTTTGGCATGTTCATATCTCTGTCGGGCTTCCTCGGTGACAAATTTATCTCGAATACCAGATGATGAGGAGGAAGAGGCGTGTGTTACCTTCGATTTCTTTGGGGCCATGCATGAATGTGTGTGTGGAGAGTTGCCAAGGTTAATCCGCGTGGTTGTCCCGAATTTGAGTGAAGAATGGAGTCACCAACTGATTGAGTGCTCAGGGAGTGTACGAACCTGCAATTCAAGGAGAAATTTGAAGGTGAGGGGAGATTTTGTAGAGATTTCGGTGTCGGAGGGGAAATTGGGGTGCGCATAATGAAAAGGGAAAGGGTAGGTGGCGTTTAAATAACGCGACGCGCTGGGGCGGTCAAGTTTGGCCGCCCTAGCACAAAACGCTCAGGTGAAAATCGAAAGAATTCGCGTTGGGGCGGTCAAACTAGCGCGAGACCCTCTGTCCCCAACGTGCCACAGGAGTTCGCTGGGGCGGTCAACTAGCGCCATAGTTTCTGTTTGTTTTGTCAAATTTTTTTTTTCTTTTCATTTTTTTTTTTTCGAACACAAAGTAAACATAATTAAAACATAACTAACATAAAAAAATTTGAAATAAATGCAAGATAAGGGAAAGAGAGGTAGTTCTCAATTTATAGTTGAGAGCTTGACTGTCAGTCAGTCTCAGTTTGAATTGTCTTGGAACCGGGTGATTCCAAGTTGTGGCTCAATTATGCCACCCTTGTAGTTCTTCAGTCGCTGGGCATTGACCGTGAATGTCCCATCCCTCCCATCGTGCAGTTCCACGGCTCCCAACGGTTACACTTTAGAAATCATGAATGGTCCAGACCATCGTGACTTCAATTTTCCAGGAAACAGTCGCAACCGGGAGTTGTAGAGTAGAACATTGTCACCTTCCTTTAATTTCCTCTCAATGATCCGCTTGTCATGAGCCTTTTTTGTTTTCTCCTTGTATGACAGTGCAAGATCATATGCCAAGTTCCAGAATTCCTCCAACTGATCCAATTGTAGCAGACGTCGTTCACCTGCATCAGTAAAATTAAAGTTCAATGCTTTTATAGCCCAGTATGCTCGATGTTCTAACTCTACAGGTAAATGACACGCTTTACCAAACAACAACATATATGGTGTAGTGCCTATAGGTATTTTAAAAGCTGTCCTATATGCCCAAAGAGCATCGCCTAACCTCACTGACCAGTTTTTCCTACTAACACCTACCACTTTTTCTAGAATCCGCTTAATCTCCCGGTTTGACACTTCCACTTGACCACTCGCCTGGGGGTGATAGGGAGTAGATATCTTATGTGTCACACCATATTTGCTCAAAAGTTTTTCAAATAGTTTGTTGCAAAAATGGGTGCCACCATCACTAATGATTGCTCGTGGTGTCCCAAACCTGTTAAAAATATTTTTCTTTAAAAATTTCAAGACCACTTGAGCATCATTAGTGGCAAATGCTACTGCCTCTACCCACTTAGACACATAGTCAACCGCCACCAAAATATATTTTTTCGTGAACGAGCTGGGAAACGGTCCCATGACTTCTATCCCCCACACATCAAAAACCTCACACTCAATAATATTATTTAAAGGCATTTCATGACGGTTAGAGATGTTACCTGTCCATTGGCATCTATCACATGCTAGCACATAAGAACGATCATCTTTAAAGAGGGTTGGCCAATAAAAGCCACATTCAAGTACCTTAGATGCCGTCCTTGTTGGTCCGAAATGACCACCTACCTCACGGTCATGGCAATGGTTGAGGATTTCACCAAACTCCTCCTCTGCAACACACCTTCTGATAATGGAATCTGCACATATCTTAAACAAAAAGGGTTCCTCCCAAAAATAATATTTCACGTCCGAAAAAAATTTCTTTCTTTGGTGAAATGTTAAATTTGGAGGGGGTGAGCCTGTAACAAGAAAATTCGCAAAGTTTGCAAACCAAGGACAATTTGTTACCGCTAAAAGTTGTTCATCCGGAAACCAATCATCTATTTCATTGTTTTCATAATTTTTACTAACGTTCTCTAGCCTAGAAAGATTATCAGCTACCACATTTTCAACACCCTTCTTATCCTTTATTTCTAAATCGAACTCTTGCAACAGTAAAATCCACAAAAGTAGTCGTGGCTTCGCATCTTTCTTAGCCAGTAAATATTTTAGTGCAGAGTGGTCTGTGTAAACGATGACTTAGACAGAACAAGGTAGGAATGAAATTTGTCGAGCGCAAATACTACTGCAAGTAATTCCTTTTCAGTTGTTGCATAATTTAATTGAGCCTCATCTAAGGTCTTACTTTCAATATCTTGTTTTGCCGCTAGCCAAGCACAGCTCCCACCGCAGTGTCACTGGCGTCGCACATGATCTCGAAAGGTAGATCCCAATCTGGTGCCACCAAGACAGGAGCTGTCACCAAGCGCTCCTTCAAACCCTCGTATGCCTGTACACAGTCAGAATTAAAATCAAAGGGTACATCTTTCATAAGTAAGGAAGATAGAGGTATGGAAATTTTAGAAAAATCTTTGATAAAATGCCGATAAAAGCCGGCGTGGCCTAGAAAACTTCTAACTCCCTTTATGGATGTCGGAGGTGGTAAGTTCTTGATAACTTCGACTTTTGCCTTACCCACATCTATTCCATGCTCTGATATCTTGTGCCCCAATATTATTCCTTCTTGTACCATAAAATGGCATTTTTCCCAATTCAGCACCAAATTCGTCTTCTCACATCTCATCAATACCACCTTCAAATTCTGCAAACAGTCATCAAAAGAAGAACCAAAAATCGAGAAGTCATCCATAAAATCTCAAGAAAGGTTTCTATCATGTCATGAAATATAGCGGTCATGCATCGTTGAAAAGTGGCAGGGGCATTACACAAACCAAAGGGCATCCGTCTAAAAGCAAAAGTGCCATAAGGACAAGTGAAAGTGGTTTTCTCTTGGTCCTCGGGCGCAATCATGATTTGGTTATACCCAAAATACCCATCCAAAAAGCAATAAAACTCATGACCCGCTAGCCTCTCAAGCATTTGATCAACAAAGGGAAGGAGAAAGTGGTCTTTACGGGTGGCATCATTTAATTTCCTATAATCAATGCATACACTCCATCCCGTAACAGTCCTAGTGGGTATTAATTCATTATTTTAATTTGTGATCACAGTAATCCCACCTTTTTTCGGCACACACTGAACAGGGCTTACCCATGCACTATCAGATATAGGATAGATAATACATGTATCAAGGAGTTTGATAGTTTCTGTCTTTA
This sequence comes from Primulina eburnea, assembly GCF_022965805.1. Taxonomy (NCBI): domain Eukaryota; kingdom Viridiplantae; phylum Streptophyta; class Magnoliopsida; order Lamiales; family Gesneriaceae; genus Primulina; species Primulina eburnea. The sequence goes on from NC_133116.1 coordinate 15,578,440, forward strand.
CTACCTCTTGCATCTTTGGATTCAATCTTCTCTGAGGTTGCACGAGAGGTGAGTACTTTTCTTCCATCAATATCTTGTGCATGCAGACTGATGGATTGATCCCTTTATTATCCGCCACTTTCCACGCAAATGCACTCTTGTTCGCTTTCAAGACTTTCAACAGTTTGTCCTCCATCACATCTGTCAAAGTAGTAGAAATAATGACAGGTAAAGTTTTATCCTCACCTAGGTACACATACTTTTGGTGCGGAGGCAATGGTTTGAGCTCAAGCGTCGGTGGCTCCTCCAGGCTCGACTTCTGAGGGAGCAAGTCTCTTCGATCTCCCAAATCTTCTAATCTCATCCTTATTGGCCTCTTCCATGGCTGGTTGGCATTGAGGTATGCCACTATTTCGGTTTTATCTGCATCCAATTCATCTTCTCTCATTTCAGTAGTGAGAGTGGCCTCCAAAGGGTCCCTAAGAGCATCATGCACATAGTTAGACACAAAGGCATCAAAATCATCAATTCTATAACAACTATCAGAATGCAACGTGTGCTTAAGTGCATTAAAAACATCAAAAGTAATCTCTTCCTCGCCCACTCATATCTCAACTTCCTTTCTTGAATGTCAATCAGGCCCTTGCCAGTTGCAAGGAACGGTCTCCCCAAAATCAAGGGCATCTCCATATCCTCCTCCATGTCGAGCACCACGAAATCAGCAGGTTTTCACTAGCACATCCTCAATAACTCCCCGTGGATACTTGACAGATCTGTCTGCCAGCTGTAAAGACATCCTCGTTGGCTTAGGTTCCCCCAACCCTAGTTTCCTAAACACAGACAAAGGCATAAGATTAATACTTGCACCAAGATCACACAGAGCTTTGTGAAAAACAATATCACCAATCATGCAAGGAATAGAAAAACTCCCTGGATCCTTAAGTTTCGGTGGGATCTTGTTTTGCACTAAAGCGGAGCAATTTTCAGTAAGATTCACCGTCATGTGACCCTCCAACTTTCTCTTGTTTGCTAAGATATCCTTCAAAAATTTAGCATAACTAGGCATTTGCATTAAAGCATCGGCGAAGGGAATATTGATATGCAATTTTTTAAATACCTCAAGAAACTTACCGAATTGGGCATCTAGTTTTGATTTTTTCAATGCTGTAGGGAAAGGTGGAGGAATAACAATTTTTTATTGTGCAGTGGGTGCTAGTGCAGTGTTAGAAGACTTACCTTTAGATGTCTCAGTCAGTTCATCCGGCACTTGATTTTTTCCTTTTTCTCTCGACTCTAAAATTTTCCCACTCTTCAACTCGATGGCCTTCACTTGCTCTTTTCGATTTGTCTCTGTGTTACTTGGCAATGTGCCTGGCTCTCTACTTGCTATCATCTTTGCTAACTGCCCAATCTGATTTTCAAGCCCCTTTATCGATGTATCCTGATTCTGTAGTCTAGTCTCGGTAGACGAGATGAACTTAGACATCATCTGCTCCAAATTGGACTTCTCTTCTCTAGGAGGATCAGATCTGTACATCGGTTGTTTCCCATATGATTGTCCTCCTTGTGGTCGATTCTGGCTGTTTTGACCACCCCATGAGAAGTTTGGATGTTGCCTCCATCCAGGATTGTATGTGTTCGAATATGGATAGTTCCTTCGACGGTTTTGGACCCCTACTTGATTTATTGGTGCCCCTTCTTGCACATAAAATGGATTGTCATCTTGACACTCCTTCACATAGTGTTCCCCTCCACATTTTTCACAGAATATCTCTTGAAGATGCATAGTCGTGCCACCTATGTTCAAGCCATCAAGTTTCCTGTTCAAAACATCAAGTTGTGCAGTAATAGCAGAAAGATCAGTTACCTGGTGAACTCCTGCACTTCTCCGCTGATTGTTTCTTTCAGATTGAGGATGATAACTGCTAGCAGCCATCTCCTCCAACAGCTCATATCCCTCTTCAGCAGTCTTCCTCAATAGGTTTCCACATGTGGCAGCATCTATCATAATACGATTAGGAGTAAGCAAACCATAATAAAATGTTTGAACGACTAACCCAAGTGGTAATTCGTGATGTGGGCATCTTCGTAGTAGATCCTTGAAGCGTTCCCATGCCTCATATAAAAACTCCTGATCGAATTGAGCAAATGTTGTAATGTCTGCCCGCAGCTTCATGGTCTTTGATGGAGGAAAGTATTTAATGAGAAATGCTTTCGCCATGTCGTCCCATGTAGTGATCGAACCTACATGCAAACAATTTAACCATGCTTTAGCTTTATCACATAAAGAGAAAGGAAACAAACGCAACTTAACAGCATCATCAGAAGAAACTCCATTGATTTTAAAAGTATCGCAAATTTCAAGAAAATCCGTGATGTTCGTGTTTGGGTCATCTACTGCAGTTCCTCCAAATTGGACTGTGTTCTGAATCATCTGGATTATAGCTGGCTTGATTTCAAAGTGATTTCCCCACACGATAGGCCTCACAATGCTAGGGTGTACACCATCCAAAGAAGGTTGGGCATACTCCAGCATCGGTATGCGGTGAGGCATCTCAACACGTCTAGCATCATGGTGTTCCTCCTCATGATCGTTCTCGTGCCTCTCCATCAGTTTTTTCAGTCTCTACTGTTGTCTTCTTCTGCGGAAAGTTCTTTCAATTTCAGGGTCAAACTGCTCAAGCTCCACGTCAAGTGACTTTGGCATGCACTGGACGAGATATCTGTAAAGAAATCGAAGGTGTCAAACAAAGTAAAATAGAAAATACTAAAGAAAATAACTAAAAATAAAATTGTGAATTAACAGTCCCCGGCAACGGCGCCAAAAACTTGATCGAACAAAACTTGCATTGTGAAATCCTTAATAAAAATATGTTTTATATGCTCAAAATTAATCGCAAGTGCACGATGTCAAGTAATATTATAATGTACCGGAGTACGAGTATCGTTCCACTGAAGACTGTCTTTAACAATTATTATTTTCAGTTATTAGATCTTTAGCAACGAAAAGTGATTGGGTGTTGTATTACTACTAAAATCAAATAAAAATGCAAACAAAAATTATTCAAAATCAAGTAATGAAATATAATGTCTAAAATGGTTGAGTAAAATTCAATAAGAAATGAATTTGTTGGGAATATCGGTTCACCTACCCCTCGTTAATTAATTAATTTATCCGATAATGATCATATGCTTCCGACAGGATTTCCTATTCAATTGAACACACTCTCTCGAGCTATGCCAAACTAATAATACTCAATGAAGTAATTAAATGTGTAGAGGCCTAAAAATCCTTACTTTGAAATTTGAGGAAAATTTAAAATTTTTCTTTTTAAATAATTAAAATTGCCTCATTCATAAATGAACTAATAAATAAAGTTTGATGTTCAAAGTGACAGCGGAAGAAAATTAACATTTTCGAAATGACAGTAAAAAGTTTTTCCAACAATAATTAAAATGTTTGCGCAATCGAATAATAAAAAAAATGCTGCACTGAGGTCCTCGGGTCCTATTACTGCCGACTCGAGCTAGCTCACTGGTCCCCGCCCTCGGCCCCGACATCATCAGTACCTACAACAATCAAGTCTAGTGAGTCTAAAGACTCAACATGCATATATCGTAGATAACAAGTAAATAAATAGTAAAATTTTACATGGGATAAAAATATCATGTCATGAGGCATAATGTGAAAATAACTTGTCATGAGCAAGTATAATACGTGCATAACTGAACTGAAAATCATAGTGAAAATGTTTGCTCCTTGGAGCCCTGTACTGAAATACCATGTAATAATTTTCTGATGAGATTATGGTCTACGCAAGTGGTCCCTGAACTAAAATGAACTGAGCTGACCGCCGGTAACTAGCGACCGGATTTAATAATGTACGTCTGATCAGACTACTGCCACAGTATACTGGGTGAAATAACTGAACTGACCGGTAACTGGCGACCGGACCGGTAACTGGCGACCGGATTTAATAATGCTCCCACAACCGGTAACTGACGACCGGACCGGTAAGTGGCGACCGGATTTAAACATGATAGTAAAGTGACCACAAGCAATATCGCATAAATCTCAAAATTTGTATTTTTGCACGTAATATAATTAAATAACTGAGTTAAATATCCTGTAATAATTTTACAGAATGGATTGGATCGCTCCCAGGCTCGCTGCAACCTAAATATGCCATGAAAAATATGCAATATATTTATGGGACCAAACTATGCACTAACATTCGAAAATGTGACAATTACACCGAACGACTTCGTATTTAATCATGACTCCGAACCAACCCGAGCCAACACTGAAACATCATATAGTCATGATTAACATACGCTTAAAATGATGAATTAATGCTCCTAAAATGATACAATTCGAATTTTAGGTGAATGGAGGCCAAAACATGAAACGCTCTTCCGAGAGTCAATTTGGCACATCGCACCGTAAATTCTCGTACGACCCCAAAAATGATCCGAATCACGAACGGCCAAAAACATGATCTTCCAAACTTGATGAGGCACTGTCCAGCCCAAGGCCATGGTCTAAAAGCCTACCGAGAACTCGAACAAGCCACTGAACCATCACAGCAAGTTGCTGTCCAAAAATACAGCAGTTGTGCTTTGGTTTCCTTGCGTGGTTTGCGAGGTTAATGGCCATTGGGGCTTGAACCACCGACCAAAACCTCTTACCAACATCCTAAAGGATGATTTAAACCATGGCAAAGGGCCCTAGGCCAGCCACAATTCGCATCACACCATAACTCCACCGAAATTCACACCCGAGAACACCCTTGCATGCGTGTGGTGTCTTGCTTCATTTGTTGTCTCTTGTCGTTCCAGTGGCCATTTGATTGACAATGGCACGATCTAGACATCTAGGGGCCTGGTATGAACCGTGGTTAGGGGCCATAGGCCAACCAAAATCCACACCATTCCTTAAAACTAAATGTTACACTTGCTGAATTCGGAAGGGGCGAAGGGTTGTTCTTGTTGTTTGATTTAAAAACCGGTTCAACCATGGACCAAGCATCAAAATGGCGACTTGGTCACGTCTTAGACATCACCAGGAGATGTTCTAACCATGGCTATAGCCCTTAGGGCAGCCAAGATCAGATCCATCAACCTTTGACATCAAACAAGAAAATCAAATGCAAATGGTGACATGATTGGGGAGTTGCTGTCATCTCGATTTCCAGCAAGCATGGGGGCTGAAATAATGGACCAAAGTGGTCCTTATCCATCCTAGAGCATGTCTAGATGTAGCCTTGGGAGCCTGGAACCGAACCAATACCTGAAACCCACAAAACAAAGCAACCCGTGAAGAGCCTCATGAAACTCGAAAATTTCTGCATGTTTTATTTCAAAATGTTCTTGACCTATTTCGCTTTTTGCATGAAATGATGATCATGTAATATAAAAAAAATGATAGTAGGACTTGATTGAAGAGTCAAGGAAGAATATATGCATGCCTGGTTTCGTTTGAAAGAAAAACGAAAGAATGAGATGATCCGGCGCGGAGGAGGTGGAGCGCTTTTGCTACCTTGTTTGCTACTGATTTTTCTCTCTTTTTTTTCCCTTAGCACCTCACGATTTTTGTCTCTAAAATTCTCTGAATTTCGGTGATGGAGGGGTGGAGAATGATGGTTAGGAGAGTGAGGGAGATGGGTGCAAAATATAGGGATAATGCAAGACCAAGTCTACTCTTTTTTGAATTTTGAATTTTGGTTGCTAATCAAATATTTGTTGGGTGTTCTAGAATGAGGTGGCCAAATTCCCTTGCTAATCTAGTCTAGGATGATGCTCATTAATTAATTAATTAAGGTTGATCAATAATTAAAAAGGTTTGCATGCTAAACTTAACAAAGAATGGGTCAAAGGGTGAGTTGGCAAAGGAATTGCCTAGTAACCTAGGGGGACGAAATTCAACAATAAAAATGAAGGAAAATTGTTTTTTAGTTACTAAATTTATAACCCTTAAAAGCCTCACCTATCCTTTAAATAATTTAGTGAACTAACCCCTTAATTAAGGAACTTAAATGAATTTATTTTCTACTCACCTCAAGTAACTAAAATAATTCCTTAAACGTCCTTATTAACTTAAATGAACTTACTTGCTAGCTAAAATAAATTCTGGAAATGTTTTCTGAATCTTAAATTTTTATCTCTAAACTCCAACTCTAGTCCGGCCTCACTGAATTAACTGAAATGATAAAAATCAAATTACAGCATAAAATAATCAACTTAAGGAAAAATCATTTAAATACTCATGAAAAGAAATCAATTTAATTTAAAATACTAGAATTATGCATGGCTTATACGTAGACTGATTTACGGTTTCTACAACCCTTCCCCCCTTAAAAGAAATTTCGCCCTCGAAATCCGCTTATCCTTGATAAACAAAAAGTTTAGACTCTTAATTCTAGAATCATGATAATCCACGCTTCCGATGCGCTACTATGATAAGATAAATATTAAGTTGTCCTTACGTCTCCTCAATCCTAAATAAATTTTTCTAACGAAATCCTCGTTTGTGAATCGCAACTTAAAACAACTTATGATGACTTAGTTCTATTCAACTATAGCCCCGAATTATGACTTATCCCGCAGTTTCTCATACTAGAGATGGATGTTTAAACTTATCGCACCTTACTTTTCTTATACTATACTCGTAACATTCATCGACCTATAATATCAGCATTTATGCAGTACGACTTAAGAAACCTTTGTACCAAAATTTACCGATCGACTATTATTCTCAGTAGAACGCTTAAAGGTTACACCTTATTTCAACCTCGTAGTAGTATTAGCCTAAAATCCTTGAACCGAATCTTTATCTTACGGCATTAAACTTACGTAACTTATTATTTACAAGTGCATCCCGGATGCGAAATTTTTGTAAATCTTAAACCTCGAATAACGTTAATCCATAAAAACTCAATTATACAACATCGACCTTCTACCTTAATAATAACACTTCTTGCATCAATTACCTGCTCAAACTATCCTCTCCCCAATTACAATCTAGTGGAGGCCTAGGACTCTAAACTTCCTCATTGGAACAAGTGTCGCATTCTTATGTATCCTTAATGCTTACTTAATTCTAGCATATAAACTTAATAACTTAGCCCCGGGTAGCATTAGATTAACTTTAATAAATCAATTTCACTTATAAACCATAGAACTCTAGAATCCCCATATCAAGCTTTTAGATTCCTTACTTGATAAAAAAATCTTAATATTCATCAATTGATAATTTATATTGAGCACAAATAATTCTTTTTTTGTTTTTATTTCACCCAAAATTTCCGTATGAATAAATATCCCGAAAATTTGAAATTCAAACTTACCTAATCCAAATAGCTTTGAATAAAATAATTCCAATACACATATCCGTTTAGTCCCAAGTTTGTTACTGACTTCCAAATTTTCTCAAGACAAGGTGTCCACCTCACCTCTTACGTGCGTCTACCAATTAAACTAACCATCATCGTACCCAACTTTCCTAAAAATTTTAAATTCTCACAAGGTATAATCTTAACTGTTAAGATCATGACTAAAACTTGTGACACATCAAACTTATGTTGCCAAAACTTTACTAACTCAATGTTTATCCTTATAATTTAACTAACCGATCAAATTTTCCTTAAATCGTCGTCACTTTAAATTCTTAATTTGCCAAAACATTATTTCACTAACGCTTAAATTTTCACACCTAAGATTGATTCATCCTACAATGTCCTTGGTTACCATTCATTATAACATTATAACGGAAATATCTAAATATTCTATATTTCCTTCGTGCCTAAATAACCGAAAATTCCTACCATTTAAACCGTTCAATTCTCACTTACTACTAAATAAGTTCTCAAATTTCTCAAAATTGTAAAATTAATTCTTACTTTCCTCTAACATCGTCCAATTTTTCCCTAAATCTCGAAAAGTCCACAATTACTCATGAGTCCTCAGTATTCCAAATTTCATTTTATAGATTTCCCGTATCATAAGGTTCAATAGTCTTAAGTTTATTAATTCTCATAACACGTCTTACATTTTTATAAATACTTAAAATCCCAAGTGTTCCTCAACAGTTCGCATTTACGTCCTTAAAATTTTGAAAATTGCAATCTGACCATTACAGTTCTCCAAATTTACATTTTGGCCCTATAACTCTTCGAAATTTGCATCATTGTCCCCATAAAATTTTCCATCTTTACCTCATTAAAATTTTAGATTCTCGAACTCGAAATTTAATCCCCAAATTTGGTAAATTCGAAAATAGTCCCTTAGAATTTTATTTTTGAACCTAGGTCCTCAAATCATTGGTTATTACAATTAGGTCCTTAAAATTCTCAATTCCTGCAATTCAATCCTTAAATCCAACTATGTAGATCATGCATCCTAAATAAATTCTCATAATTAATCTTACATTTCCATAGATACTTAAAATCTTGAAATTGTACATTTATAATCCTAAAGATTGTCGTAGTCTTCGAATCGCTATTGCTTATATGAAATCCTCAAAAATTTACTCGACTAGCAACCAAGAACCATTAATAATTTCTTAGAAATTCTACAAGTTTCAAAAGCATTCATAATTTTTAAGATTAACTTATAACCCATAAGGAGGACATCAACACTACTGACCTAAAAATAAATATAGTCAAATCATTTTCAACCTCTCCTAAAGCTCAATATTCGAATTCTTAGACATGTCCAATTCCAAACGTACCCAACATGCATAATTTCATAATTCATTTAAATTTAAATACTGAGTACCAAAATAAATCTGGACGTACAATAATTCATGAAAACATGATGTTAAATAATTCATGCTTTAAATAAAATGCGTAAATGTAAAACTTACAGACCGAAGACGTGACTTCATGAGCTTCTCGAGGTCAGTAGTAGTACAACTCTATACAGAATCATTGCTCTGATACCAGCTGTAGAGGCCTAAAAATCCTTACTTGGAAATTTGAGGAAAATTTAAAATTTTTCTTTTTAAATAATTAAAATTGCCTCATTCATAAATGAACTGATAAATAAATTTTGATGTTCAAAGTGGCAGCCGAAGAAAATTAACATTTTCGAAATGACAGTAAAAAGTTTTTCCAACAATCATTAAAATGTTTGCGCAATCGAATAATAAAAAAAATGCTGCACTGAGGTCCTCGGGTCCTATTACTGCCGACTCGAGCTAGCTCACAGGTCCCCGCCCTCGGCCTCGACATCATCAGTACCTACAACAATCAAGTCTAGTGAGTCTAAAGACTCAACATGCATATATCGTAGATTACAAGTAAATAAATAGTAAAATTTTATATTGGATAAAAATATCATGTCATGAGGCATAATGTGAAAATAACTTGTCATGAGCAAGTATAATACGTGCATAACTGAACTGAAAATCATAGTGAAAATGTTTGCTCCTTGGAGCCCTGTACTGAAATATCATGTAATAATTTTCTGGTGAGATTATGGTCTACGCAAGTGGTCCATGAACTAAAATGAACTGAGCTGAACGGTAACTGGCGACCGGACCGGTAATTGGTGACCGGATTTAATAATGTATGTCTGATCAGACTACTGCCACAGTATACTAGGTGAAATAACTGAACTGACCGGTAACTGGTGACCGGACCGGTAACTGGTGACCAGATTTAATAATGCTCCCATAACCGGTAACTGACGACCAGACCGGTAACTGGCGACTGGATTTAATCATGATAGTAAAGTGACCACAAGCAATATCGCATAAATCTCAAAATTTGTATTTTTGCACGTAATATAATTAAATAACTGAGTTAAATATCCTGTACTAATTTTACTGAATGGATTGGATCGGTCCCAAGCTCGCTGCAACCTAAATATGCCATGAAAAATATGCAATAGATTTATGGGACCAAACTATGCAATAACATTCGAAAATGTGACAATTACATCGAACGACTTCGTATTTAATCATGACTCCGAACCAACCCGAGCCAATACTGAAACATCATATATTCATGATTAAAATACGCTTAAAATGATGAATTAATGCTCCTAAAATGATGCAATTCGAATTTTAGGTGAATGGAGGCCAAAATATGAAACGCTCTTTCGAGAGTCAATTTGGCACATCGCACCATAAATTCTCGTACGACCCCAAATGATCCGAATCACGAACGGCCAAAAACATGATCTTCCTAACTCGATGAGGCACTGTGCAATCCAAGGCCATGGGCTAAAAGCCCACCGAGAACTCGAACAAGCCATTGAACCATCACAGCAAGTTGCTGTCCAAAAATACAGCAGCTGTGCTTTGGTTTCCTTGCATGGTTTGCGAGGTTAATGGCCATTGGGGCTTGAACCACCGACCAGAACCTCTTACCACCATCCTAAGGGATGATTTGAACCATGGCTAAGGGCCCTAGGCCAGCCACAATTCGCATCACACCATAACTCCACCGAAAGTCACACCCGAGAGCACCCTTGCATGCGTGTGGTGTCTTGCTTCGTTTGTTGTCTCGTGTCGTTCAGTGGCCCTTTGATTGACCATGGCACGATCTAGACATCTAGGGGCCTGGTTTGAACCGTGGTTAGGGGCCATAGGCCAAACAAAATCCACACCATTCCTCAAAACCAAATGTTACACTTGCTGAATTCGGAAGGGGCGAAGGGTTGTTCTTGTTGTTGGATTTAAAAACCGGTTCAACCATGGACCAAGCCTCAAAAGGGCGACTTGGTCATGTCTTAAACATCACCAGGAGATGTTCTAACCATGGCTATAGCCCTTAGGGCAGCCAAGATCAGATCCATCAACCTTTGACATCAAACAAGAAAATCAAATGCAAATGGTGACATGATTGGGGAGTTGCTGTCATCTCGATTTCCAGCAAGCATGGGGGCTGAAATAATGGACCAAAGTGGTCCTTATCCATCCTAGAGCATGTCTAGATGTAGCCTTGGGAGCCTGGAACCGAACCAATACCTGAAACCCACAAAACAAAGCAACCCGTGAAGAGCCTCATGAAACTCGAAAATTTCTGCATGTTTTATTTCAAAATGTTCTTGACCTATTTCGCTTTTTGCATGAAATGATGATCATGTAATATAAAAAAAATGATAGTAGGACTTGATTGAAGAGTCAAGGAAGAATATATGCATGTCTGGTTTCGTTTGAAAGAAAAACGAAAGAATGAGACGATCCGGCGCGGAGGAGGTGGAGCGCTTTTGCTACCTTGTTTGCTACTGATTTTTCTCTCTTGTTTTTCCCTTAGCACCTCACGATTTTTGTCTCTAAAAATTCTCTGAATTTCGGTGATGAAGGGGTGGAGAATGATGGTTAGGAGAGTGAGGGAGATGGGTGCAAATTATAGGGATAATGCAAGACCAAGTCTACTTTTTTTTGAATTTTGAATTTTGGTTGCTAATCAAATATTTGTTGGGGTGTTCTAGAATGAGGTGGCCGAATTCCCTTGCTAATCTATTCTAGGATGATGCTCATTAATTAATTAATTAAGGTTGATCAATAATTAAAAAGGTTTGCATGCTAAACTTAACAAAGAATGGGTCAAAGGGTGAGTTGGCAAAGGAATTGCCTAGTAACCTACGAGGCCGAAATTCAACAATAAAAATGAAGGGAAATTGTTGTTTAGTTACTAAATTTATAACCCTTAAAAGCCTCACCTATCCTTTAAATAATTTAGTGAACTAACCCCTTAATTAAGAAACTTAAATGAATTTATTTTCTACTCACCTCAAGTAATTAAAATAATTCCTTAAACTTCTTTATTAACTTAAATGAACTTACTTGCTAGATAAAATAAATTCTGGAAAATTTTTCTGAATCTTAAATTTTTATCTCTGAACTCCAACTCCAGTCCGGCCTCACTGAATTAACTGAAATGATAAAAATCAAATTACTGCATAAAATAATCAACTTAAGGAAAAATAATTTAAATACTCATGAAAAAAATCAATTTAATTTAAAATACTAGAATTATGCATGGCTTATACGTAGACCGATTTACGGGTTCTACAAAATGTCTTTAATTAATTATCAAGAGTGAATCGCATTTCGATTTGTGAAATCCCCTAGTTTTCGACCCTTAGGACTATGACTATCGGCACGTATCCAATTTCATATATCTATGCAAATTATAGATCCACGGATTATACTACTCGTTCCTATCACAAGTTATTCTCTCAAACTCACTCGCAATATAAAAACCGTTGTTACAGTTAGCTATGCTCTAACAACACGATAAAACAATAGTATAATCAAGAACAAATCAGAAATCGAGATGTAAATTAATTATATCAAAGTTTTGGGGTAGGAACCCCTTAAATCTCAACAAATAATAAAAAGTTAGCTGCTAGAATTCATAATTAAACTAAGCAAAACAATGTTTAACAGATGAAAACTAAATTACAAATACTAGATTTGATGAAAAACTCAAACAACGATGCCCGGAAATCGTCGAATCTTCAATCCAAGCACTTGCTCCAAGCTGTTCTCCTTTTTTCTCCTCCTTGGTTGCTGAATACCCCCTCAAAATCGTGCCTAGGGTATTATATTCTCTAGCCTTTACCTTCCAAGTTGAATGCAAATCAAAAAGACAACTTTCCATTGTCGCGACGCGCTGGGGCGGTCAAGTTACTCAGCCCCAGCGCCAAGTCCTCTGCCCTTTGGTTCTCTTCGCAGCTTCTCGAGCTGGGGCGGTCAAGTTTCACCGCCCTAGCGCGAGGTTTTCTGTTTTGAGTCTTCAGCCTCTCGCGCTGGGGCGGTCAAGTTTCACCGCCCTAGCGCGAGGAGTTCTGCCTGGCACTCCATTTTAATGCACTCACGCTAGGGCGGTCAAGTTTGACCGCCCTAGCGCAATATCTTCTGCCTTAAATCCTCTTTTTGGTTGATTTTCTCCATTTTTCTGCACATTAACGTAACTTCAGTGAGCGGTGATCAAAGGTAATAGACTAAGAAGAAATAAACAAAATGCAGACCTCATAAACTCTAAAACGATGCAAACTATGACTCATACAATACATTAAAACACGTAAATATGACCTCTATCATTAAGCCATTTGAAATTCTTGATAAGATTGGAGACCGAGCCTATCGTCTTGCGTTACCACCGGACTTGGATCGAGTTCACAACTTGTTTCATGTTTCTATGCTTCGTAAGTATATTGCTAATCCATCTCATGTCCTTCGGTACGAGTCATTGGATCTTTTGCCTAATCTAAGCTACGAGGAAATGCCGGTTCAAATTCTTGATCGCAAAGTTAAAGTGTTGAGGAATAAAGAAATTGGTCTTGTCAAAGTTCTTTGGAGGAATCATGTTATTGAAGAGGCCACATGGGAACCGGAAGAGGAGATGAAACATCGTTGTCCTAATTTATTTGCCGGTAAGCAAATTTCGGGGACGAAATTTTTATAAGGAGGGTAGATTGTAATATCCCAACCTTTTAGCATTTTATTGTTTATGATATTATTTTTGGTTGGGTGTTTAGGAAATATGGTTATTGGATATTCATGGTTTATTATGGTAATGGATATTTCATATGTTTTGATGGTTGAGATTATGTGTAATGGTTATGTTTATTGGAGTGGTAAAAATATAGTCATTGTTTATTGTTATTGTTTTGGTATGTTCATAGTTGGTGATGATTAAGGAAATGAATAGGTAGGATAGAAAGTTGATTTTGAGTCAAATAGGAAATGGAAGTGTTGAAACGGTATGAAAAATGTGGCAGTAGTTGTGGTTTTTAATATAATATTTCTTATATTGATCCAATTGATATGAGGCCACTTCCATTAGAAAGATAAGATAACAGGTTATAACTTTCATGTTTTGAGTTTTGTTCCAATCATTAGGGAAGAAGAGCCAAAAGTGGCCCGAAGTGTGTCGTGTATAACGTTGTTCCTGTACTGACACATGTTGGGAGAATGAGCATAACTAGCATAACTCTTTATTCCGACCTTCAAATGACATGAGGCCAATTGGAGATGCAAGAAAACGCATAGAACTACAACTTTCATGTTGATCACTTTTACAAATTCGGAAGCTAAAAATGAGCTTTTCGGCATAATGTGGCACACATATGCACTAGAACTCGCGCATATGCGCCGGGTGGGCAGAACAGGCCGCGCATATGCGCCCGAAAATTCGCGCATATGCGCTCGGTAGCATGTATAAAAAAAATAAAACACGTTTTTTATGGATTGGAAGTCTTTTATACCCATTTTTAGATACTTCCACACACTTTTCATTTCTCTCCTTTCCTTTGATCGTTCCCAACCTTTTTCTCTCAATGTTTTCTTTCCTTCAATTCTCTACTCTAAGTGCTAGGATTTTAGTTGATTTCTTAGTGGTTTCTACCTAATTCTCCAAGCTTCAAGGTAAGAACTTTAATATTCTTGGAATTGGAGGGTTTGAAGTGATGATGGGTTAAATTGAATTGTTTATTTCTTAGATTAATATTGTTGATTGTTGGTTATTGTTGGAAACCAAATTTCGGAGTTTGACAAACTAAAGAAACTAACTGAATTATGAGACAACTGAATATGCTAAATACGCGACTGATTACTTAACAACTGAAACCAGCTGAACTAATGAAGAAAACTGATCAGTTGGAAACCGATCAGTTAATACACTCAGCCGCATAAGTTTCAGTTAAAACATATCTCAACTGAATGTTTCTCGGGAAAGAACAACCGACAAAAAGACATAGTAGACAACAACTGAATATGGAAAGCCGCACCTCAATCATTACAGCATAGAACAACGTATTTCAGCTATTGCAATTAAGACGCCGTATTACAATCAATGAAGAGAACATTGCCCAAGGAATGATGAAGTGGCAATCAACGGATACTAGAATTCAAATGCATATCAAAGTTACCGTTGAAAGTGAAGTATATAAATATGACTGAAGAACAGAAAAGAAAATAGACGATCACTCAATCTTAAACTTGTTGTTACTCTGTAAAAATCTCAGCTCATCCGTATTTGAATTATTCGTAGCAATCAAGGCTACGATTTGAGCTTACTAGCACTCTCCAAAAGTTGTTAGATTCAATAGTGCTAAGATCTGTTACGCACTGAGAATATTGTGTAGAACTAAGAGTTTCAGTTTTGGCAGTGGTAAGCCCAAACTGAAGTGGGTCTGTACAAGGGTTGTACTCGATCAAAGTCTTTTATTAAATATCCTATCCTTGTGATAGAAGGGGTGACGTAGGAGTAATTGAATTCTCCGAACATCCAGAAACAACTCTTGCATATTTCTTTCAGTTTCGTATTCTATCTTTCAGTCAGTTATTTTCCGCAACTACTCTAGTTTAACTGATTGTTATTGACCAACAAGATTCCGAGATTCAGTTTGTCACCAAACTGAACTCAAATATTATTAAAGAACAATTTTAATTGTAAGTGTTTATTCAACCCCCCCCCCCTTCTAAACACTTTTGTTACGTCAACCGATCCTATCAAGTGGTATCAGAGCAGTTGAATCTTGTTCTTGAATACTTCTGATCTATAAATCTGCTAGCATGACTTCATTCAATAAAATTCCTATGTTCTCAAGAGAAGATTTCGATGATTGGAAAATCAGAATGCAGGCTCACTTAGCTGCAGAAGATGATGACATGTGGTATGTCATAACAGACGGACCCATGAAGATTCTAAAAGCAAACACAGCAATTACCATAACTGAATGGGCACCACAGAGAATTCAAAAACCCAGAGAAGAGTGGACAACTGAGGACAAAAGAAAAGCCAATCTTGACAATGTGGCCAAAGACACTCTATACAAAACACTGGACAAAGCAATCTTCAACAAAATAAAGATGTGCAAAACAGCAAAAGAAATTTTGGAAAAATTGATTCAGTTATGTGAAGGAAATGACCAAACAAAAGAAAATAAACTCTCCGTTGCTATTCAAAAATTTGACAATATCAGAATGAAGGTTGGAGAATCAATGAATGATTATGATGAAAGGGTGAGCAGTATTGTCAATGAATTAAATGCACTTGGAAAAGTGTATACTAACAAAGAGGTTGCACTAAAAGTGATGAGAGGCCTTCCAAAGCAATGGGATGTCAAAACTATGGCTATGAGAAAGTCTAAAGACTTTAACCAGATTGAACTTCATGATCTATTTGCTGATTTAAAAGCTTATGAATTTGAATTGCAGAACAGAGAAGGAGAACCATCTACTCCTACAGCTACAACTGCTCTAGCAGCTGTCAGAACTGAACCAACTGGTTCAGCCGAGAAATCTGCTGATCAGTTAAGCAATGATGCTATGTCATTATTCATCAAAAAGTTTGGGAGATTCATGAGAAAGAACCAGGAAACTTTCAGAAGCAATACCAGAGAAATAATTCCAAAGAAGAAACAAATGCTTGCTACAATTGTGGCAAAACAGGTCATTACATTGCTGACTGTCCTAAACCTAAAAAGGACAGTCAAGGATCAACTGAAAGAAGAAAGAAATCACATGAGCATAAGAGAAGACCCAGAGATGATAAGAAAACCTACAGAAAGAAACATGAGGTTCTATTAGCTGAAGAGAACAAATCCAAATGGGCAGAAACTTATAGTGACGAAGCAGAATCAGAAAGCTCATATAGCTCAAGTGATGAAGAGGAAGTCAAATGTCTAATGGCCAATGATACTGAAGCAGAATCTACAAGTCAACAGGTATTTGATTTTAGTTCAACTGACTTTACACGAGAAGAACTCATTTTAACGTTGCATGAAATGGTAAATGAGTACCAGAAACTTGCATCATCATTTGAGGAAATGAAGTAAAAGCAAAATGATCCCATGGACAATAATATCAAAACTATTGAATCAGTTGATGAGTTGAGTCTGAAAAGGGAGATTGTTGAGCTAAGAGAAGAAAGAAACAAAGATAAGTCATTAATTCAAAAGTTAATGCTTGAAAACTCAGAACAATCTAAGCTCATTAAATCTTGGAATAAGTCATCAGCTGCATTGAATGAAATGCAAAATTCACAAAAAAATCAGTTTTTGATAAATCTGGATTAGGACTCAATACTCAAGGTGAAACATTTCAAAGAGATACTCAACCCGAACAGAACATGGACAAAGGGAAATACATTAAATTTGTCAAATCAACAGTAGAACAAGAAAAATTTAAGCCTAGCAAACTGAATGAACAACCTATTGAGAATAGGTATAAGGCCAGAAGACATGGAGTTGGTTACAGTCCAAAAATTTCTACTGACTCAGAAAGTCATTCATCAAAAATATTTAGCAAGAACTATTCAAATTATTATAACTGCAAACCAGTCCAGAAAAGATACAGACTAAACAATCAGTTGAACCAAGCTAAAATGCATATTGTGTCATCTGTACACCGCACACCTAACACACAGAAGCCGAGAAAAATAATTTGGAACACGGCTACTGGAAAGTCAGTTAGACTAATCCAAGTATGGGTTCCAAAGGGACTAATAAGTTTTGGACCCAAATAGATATGGGTACCAAATCATATTATGTGTGTGCTTGCAGGTAACAGGTATAGATAAAAATTTAATATGGTATTTGGACAGCGGTTGTTCACGACATATGACAGGAGATGCAAGTATGCTATCTCAACTGACCAAATATAGTGGTCCAAACATCAGTTTTGGAGATAATTCCAAAGGTAAAACTGTGGGTAAGGGTAAGCTTATCCATGGTAACTTTACTATTAAAGATGTTTTATTAGTAGAGAATCTGAAGTATAACTTGTTAGCATCAGTCAGTTATGCGACAATGGATTCTCGGTACAATTTGATAAAAATTCATGCTCAGTTAAAACATCAACTGATGAAATCATACTAACTGGCAAACGATGTGGAAATACATATAAAGTCAGTTGGAATGATCAGCCTTATGCACCAGTTTGCTTTATTGCTTCAAAATCATCTCAAAACTGGTTGTGCCATAAAAGGTTAAATCATCTAAACTTTAAATCCATTGCCTATCTGAGAAAACATGAACTTGTAACTGGTTTGCCCAAAATAGATTTTTCAAAAGAAAGACTTTGCTCAGCATGTCAGTATGGAAAACAAGTACGATCTTCTTTCAAAAACAAGGGCTGTAAATCTTCATCCCGATGCTTAGAACTATCGCACATGGATCTCTTCGGTCCAATACCAGTCATGAGCTTATGGGGAATGAAATACACCTTGGTGGTCGTAGATGATTTTTCAAGATTTACTTGGTTTATCTTTCTCAAATCCAAAAACCATACGGCTGCACAACTGATTAAACTCTTCAAAAGACTTTTAAATGAAAAATCCGTTGAGATTGATCGAATCAGATCTGACCGAGGAACTGAATTCATCAATCAAACACTTTCAAGTTTTCTAGAAAATGCTGGAATCAAGCATGAGCTCTCACCAGCAAGAACTCCTCAGCAAAACGGTGTAGCTGAGAGAAGAAATCGGACCCTTAAAGAAGCTACTAGAACAATGCTTGCTTATTCTGGTATTTCTCAAAGATTTTGGGCAGAGGCAGTAAGCACTGCGTGTTATACTCAGAACAGATCAATGATTAATAAT
Source organism: Primulina eburnea (assembly GCF_022965805.1). Classification (NCBI taxonomy): domain Eukaryota; kingdom Viridiplantae; phylum Streptophyta; class Magnoliopsida; order Lamiales; family Gesneriaceae; genus Primulina; species Primulina eburnea. The sequence continues at coordinate 15,596,979 of NC_133116.1, forward strand.
AATCATATGAAAACACCATATTAGATCTGGCACGGAAGAAAAAGTATAATCACTTATTTCAAAATATTCGGCTGCAGATGTTTTATTCATGATAATGGTAAAAATCATTTAAAAACATTTGATGCCAAATCTGCAGAAGGAATATTCCTTAGATATTCATCAGTTTGTATAGCTTATAGAGTCTTTAATAAGAAAACTTTAAATGTTGAAGAATCTGGGCATGTTGATTTTGATGAAACTGTACTAACTGATAAGCCAACTGATCAAGTTGACCTAGCTGATCGATTTACAGATATCAGTTTGGAAGATGATGACAAAGATGAAAGTCAGTAAAAATCAAAACATCTTTCAAACACCAGAACCAGAGATATTGGATCAATTAAATGAGCAGGAAGTAAATGCTGACAATCAGTTATTAAAGCAAAATGATAACATTCAAATACCAGCTGACGAGGCATCAGCTGAAACTGAAAACTGCATCCAGTTACCAACTGAAGAAGTTGCTGATGCAACAAATGCAGAGTACAGATGGAGAAAATCACATCCACCACAACTGGTAATAGGAAATCCATCTGATCCAGTAAGAACTCGCAATCAAATGTTAAATTTATTTATTCATTCAGCCTTTGTCTCACAACTGGAACTAAAGAAAACTGATGAAGCTCTTCCTGATCCTAACTGGGTAAATGCTATGCAAGAAGAGCTGAATCAGTTCACTCACAATAACGTCTGGAACTTCGTTCCAAGACCAACTTCAAAAACCATTATAGGTACAAAATGGGTGTACAGGAATAAACTGAACGATGACGGTTCAGTTATACGCAACAAAGCAAGACTAGTAGCACAAGGATATAGGCAAGAAGAAGGAATTGACTACGATGAGACGTATGCTTCAGTTGCAAGATTGGAAGCAATCAGAATATTTCTTGCTTATGCATCTCACAAAAACTTCAAAGTTTACCAGATGGATGTGAAGAGTGCATTCCTAAACGGTCAGTTACAAGAAGAAGTATATGTTGAACAACCTCCAGGTTTTGTAAACCACAAAATTCCTGATCATGTATACTATTTGAACAAAGCATTATATGGTCTTAAACAAGCTCTCAGGGCTTGGTACGAAACTCTTTCAAAATTCCTAAGTGATCATGACTTTTCAGTCGGATCAGTTGATAAGACCTTGTTCAAATTTACTAAAAATAATCACATTCTATTAGTTCAAATTTATGTTGATGATATAATATTTGGGTCAACTAACCCCAAATTGTGCGAAAAGTTTGCTAAGTTAATGCAGGACAAGTTTGAAATGAGCATGATGGGTGAACTGACATTCTTTCTTGGACTGCAAGTGAAGCAACTGGAAACTGATATATTCATTAGTCAAACAAAATATACAAAGGAGTTGCTAAAGAAATTTGGAATGGAATCATGTTCAGCTGCAACTACTCCCATGAGCTCATCAGTTAAACTAGACAATGATGAAGGGGGAATATCAGTGGAGGCGACATTATATAGAGGGTTAATAGGTTCATTGTTGTACCTAACAGCCAGTCGTCCTGATATTATTTTTGCAGTATGTCTGTGTGCCAGATTTCAAGCAAATCCTAAGCAATCACATTTCTCAGCTGCTAAAAGAATTCTGAGATATCTTAAGGACACGCAAAATGTTGGGCTATGGTATTCAAAAGACTCCACCTTCAATTTAGTTGGATATTCAGATACAGATTATGCAAGATGTAAGCTTGATCGCAAAAGTACAAGTGGATCTTGTCAGTTCTTAGGAGACAGACTGATCTCTTGGTTCAGCAAAAAGCAGACGTCCATAGCTACCTCAACAACAGAAGCAGAATATCTTGCTGCTGGTAGCTGTTGTGCACAACTGATCTGGATTCAGCAACAACTGAAGGATTATGGAGTAACGTCAACTGAATCACCCATATTTTGTGATAATACCAGCACAATTGCAATCATTTACAATCCAGTTCTTCACTCAAGGACCAAGCATATAGATGTCAGGCATAACTTCATTAGGGATCATGCTTTAAAGAAGGATATTCGACTGGAATACATTTCAACTGAACAGCAAGCAGCTGATATCTTCACAAAACCATTACCCGAGGCTAAGTTTTCTTACTTTCGAAATATTCTTGGGTTTTAGTTGATCTATCATAAACTTGTTATTAATACTGTCTTGATTATAAAATCATTTCTCACAACTGACTACCTTCTGTCAACTGATGTCAGCTATCATATGTCAGTTTGTTATAAACTTTCTGTTAACAATAATTTGATTGCAGAAAAATAAAGTAAGATAGCACTGAGTCAATCAAATTTTACATTTGAATAAAAACGATGCCAAGTTACACCACTCAGTTCAGATTCAACAAAATTCTTCCACTCATTCAACCAATGGACAGGAAAAAGAAAAACTGAGTTAAAACCAGATAAATATTTCATTACTTATAAATATTGGTCTGGATTACATCATCATACTTCTCCTCCACAACAATTATCCAAAATTTCAACCAAACAGATAGAGAAGAAGAAGCAGTCATGAGAAAGCTGTGAGAATGAGCTATGCGCCTTAGGATCTTCAATTCCTTGCGGAGCATCAGCCGATACATGTGACCGTCTTTGAAGACGTCCACCCACACAGCAATATTCAAGTGCTTTCGCACTTGCTTCAGTTCTGCCACCAATTCAGGAGTGGTGGCCTCCCCAGAATTGTACAAAAGCTCAAGCTCCTGCAATCGCTCCCAGTAATGCAAACTTTCGTAGAAGACTTGATCTTCTATCTCGGCCTTCCTGGCCTCCAGAGAGAAAGGAGAAAGACTTGAGTCACTTGAATCAGACATCCTTCTTATCTTGAATACTTTGGATGATATGTCTGAAACTGACTGAGCCACTTCTATTTATAGCCCAGAAGTTATGGAAGCTGAAGGGCCGCGGTCATTTATCATATAATAAATTTTTAAAGCTTTAAATTTGTTTTTACATCGTCATTTTAAATGTTTTATGCACCAATTTAGGGGGAATATTAATTTTAAAAAGTTAAAAGAGAAGACAATTGTTTGTAACTTCTTAACTGAAATGAATCGGTTTCCCAACTGATCGTTCAGTTGGATTGTTTACAAATCTTCTCACATACGTTAACTAATTAAAATTTATTATATTCTAAATCAATTGACGTGACTGCAGATTGACGACGTGGCTTATTTTAAAACCTCTAACCTTTATACACACGATTACAGCACACGTACACTTATTTTTTATTCAAAATTTTCATGGACTGACACGTGTCCAGAATTTGAACAGTCACGTACAAATGTATTATACCCGCTTTAATTCAGTTCTTCTTCTTCACGCATACAATCAGTTCTAAGAGCATACAAATTTCCGAAGCTTATTTTCTACAAATTTCAGATCATCTTACCTTCCGAAATGGCTAATCAGATCCCTGCTCACATGATGAATGCCATGGCAATCGATTTTGACTCAGTTTTATCAATTCAAGAAGCTGATATCAAAAATGTCTTTCTGAAGATTGAATCTGCTGGGCTCAGAATGTTTTTGGGATAATCTTCACAAGAAATATACACGAAGGAAGTGAATGATTTCTATCTGAAAGGGTATGTTACTGGTGAAGGAAATATCTCTGTCACTATTAATGATCAGTTGCTGATTTTATCTGAAGAAAACTTTGGAAAAATATTTTCCTTGCCAACTGATGGATATGTCAGTTTCTCTGAAGTTAAAACATCCGATATTGAGGAAATGCAATCCTCATTATCTGCTGATGGGCGGAAAATCAAATTCTACGACCCAAAGAAAGAACTGAAACCAGAAATTCAGTTATTGGCTGATATTGTAGCAAAAGGAATTTTAGCTAAAGCTGGCTCATATGCAGCTCTCACTCTTGAAAAATTCCAGGTGATTACAATCATCATGGGTGAGAAGAAAATCAACTGGAGGTACATTATTTTCAGCATTCTAAAGAATATGCTTAAATCAACAAAACAGTCCATGGGGTTTGCTATTCCAATCAGTTATATTCTGAAACTCAAAGGACTGGTAGCTACAATGCCGAAAAATCTTCAAAATTTAAGATATTCACTGCCAATAATATCTTGCCACCAAAGACCAAGTTGGATCTATCGCCTAAACAATTCAAAAAAGTCAAGAAGGAGATTGGGATGCAGCAAGTTGCTCCTAAATCAGTCATGAAAGCCAAGACGCTTGCCCAACTGAAGGCTGCAAAGAGAAAACTGATTCTCAGTGAATCAGATTCTGAAAAAACTCCCTCTCCCAAACTTATCAAGAAACCAAGGACACAAAGAACCAAACCAATACCAGCAGTGTAACCAACCATTACTGAGAAACTGTCTCAGTCAGCTGCTAAAAAGCTGATTCAGGCTATCCCATTGCAAGTCATCCCTCCTGATGATTCAGTTCCAACTGAAAAGATATCCACTAGAGTAAAATCTCCCTTTACTCGTGTAAATCAACCCACTATTTTAGCTCAGGCTAGACAGAAAGGCGTCACATTGAAGGAACCAGTGGAGTCTACAAAATATGGCTTAATAATTCCTCATATTCTAATCACGGAGAAGGGAAAAGGCAAGCTTGAGGAGGAGCCAAGGCCATCTCACGCCATTCAAACTCATATCGATCTAATTTGGGAAGAGGTAAATACATTTGCCACATCAAAACTCACATCTTTTGACCGTTGGAAAAGCTTCAGGACCGAAATTTTTGCCAAGAAATTGAAGCACAAATCCCAACTGAAGACGTTTAGTAAACTGGAAAAAATAGTTTTGAGAGTAGTTAAAGCTGCTACCATTATTCAAGCACTGGAAAGGAGACAATATTTCTTTGATCAAATACGGGCTATTCAACTGACTAAGATGGTTAGAAAGTTGAAAGAAAACTACAACCCCACAGGGCCAACTGCAGGTGTTCACTCAACTGGATGCAGATCTTAGTGGCCTACAGAGGGAAATAAGGTTTTGGGAAGAAGATCAAGAACTTGTTCATCCAGAAAAATCTTCAGGAACAGAGGAATACAAACCTTCATCGTCTCAGCAGAATGAATCCTCTGAAGAACTCATTGTTGACAAATCAGTCAAGGAAGTTCCACAAACAACAACCGAAGATCAACATCTGTATTCTAAGGCCGAACTGACTTTCGCCAATATCGATGAAATCATTCAATCAGTTGCTCAGGAAGCACAAACTGAAGCACAAAATTTTGAATCAGTTGATCCCCTGACTGAACAAACAGAACAAGAAGTTCTGATTTCATCTGACGACCCAGTTCAAACTCTTGTCGCTGAAGAACATATTCAAACTCTTGTTGCTGAAAAACATGTTCAATCTCCAGTTGCGGAAGAACATGTTAAATTATCTGACAACGCAGAACAAGCTCAATTTCTTGTTGCTCCAGAAACAGTTCAGCGAGTGACATCTGAAACTGAAGAGCAAACTGAAATGCTCACTCAGAACCAAGAGGAAACACTTGCTGAATCCGTGGAAGAGCAGTTGCCTAATGTTGAAAACCTTCAAACTGAAGAACCACCCCAAGTTTCAGCCGTTGATCAAACAGAAGAACAAGCCCATGATTCTCCAATAGCAGTTACCACAGATAACCCTGTTATTCTAGAACAAAGTGTTTCTGGTGCTCAGAATCAACCTTCTTTCTCTCAAAGTCAAGAAGAGACTGTTGATCGCACTATGATAATTTTCACTCCACCAGAACAAGTGCCACATCAGGAAGATATAGGAGTCATGTCTCCTGAAATCTCAAATTCAGAAGCATTGTTCGATGAAATCAACACCATCAAGACAAATATGAATCAAATAATGGATGCCATCGAATCCATTCAGTCAACCCAATTCTATCATTCTGTAAAGCTCAATGGATCCGAAGATTTTGTTTTTGCAAAGCTGAAGAATATTCAAGAAGTTGTAACTGAACTCTCAGTTGCCATAGAACACAAGCAGAACAAAGCTACAACTGCTGCTCTTTTCGTTACTCAAGATGTGATCAATCAACGAGTTGAACGATTAGAAACATTTGTTGCAAACAAAATAGACTCACAGCAAACTTCAGTTCTTAATGCCATCTCCAGTATCTCAGCTGATGTTGGCATCTTATCTACTGAAGTTCGACAATTATCTATTCACATGGATCAGTTTGACAAAAAGGGGTAAGATAGTCAGAAGAAACATTGAAGAGCAGTTAGCAGTCTAGCAGTTTTTTTTTGAGACAGTTTTTGTTAAGAAGCAGTCTATAAGAGTTCAATTCCTCAGTTACTATATGCTTACTTTTGTCAAACACCAAAAAGGGGGAAATTGTTGGAAACCAAATTTCGGAGTTTGACAAACTAAAGAAACTAACTGAATTATGAGACAACTGAATATGCTAAATACGCGACTGATTACTTAACAACTGAAACCAGCTGAACTAATGAAGAAAACTGAACAGTTGGAAACCGATCAGTTAATACACTCAGCCGCATAAGTTTCAGTTAAAACATATCTAAACTGAATGTTTCTCGGGAAATAACAACCGACAAAAAGACATAGTAGACATCAACTGAATATGGAAAGCCGCACCTCAATCATTACAGCATAGAACAACGTATTTCGGCTATTGCAATTAAGACGCCGTATTACAATCAATGAAGAGAAGATTGCCCAAGGAATGATGAAGTGGCAATCAACGGATACTAGAATTCAAATGCATATCAAAGTTACCGTTGAAAGAGAAGTATATAAATATGACTGAAGAACAAAAAAGTAAAGAGACGATCACTCAATCTTAAACTTGTTGTTACTCTGTAAAAATCTTAGCTCATCCGTATTTGAATTATTCGTAGCAATCAAGGCTACAATTTGAGCTTACTATCACTTTCCAAAAGTTGTTAGATTCAATAGTGCAAAGATCAGTTACGCACTGAGAATATTGTGTAGAACTAAGAGTTTCAGTTTTGGCAGTGGTAAGTCCAAACTGAAGTGGGTCTGTACAAGAGTTGTACTCGATCAGAGTCTTTTAGTATATATCATATCCTTGTGATAGAAGGGGTGACGTCGGAGTAATTGAATTCTCTGAACATCCAGAAACAACTCTTGCATATTTCTTTCAGTTTTGTATTCTATCTTTCAGTCAGTTACTTTCCGCAACTACTCTAGTTTAACTGATTGTTATTGACCATCAAGATTCCGAGATTCAGTTTGTCACCAAACTGAACTCAAATATTATTAAAGAACAATTTTAATTGTAAGTGTTTATTTAACCCCCCCCCCCCTTCTAAACACTTTTGTTACGTCAACCGATCCTATCAGTTATTATTGTGTTTATTGTTGTAGGAAGCATTCAAGATTATCATAACCATCATTTGCTTGTGGGTTGTAAGTAGAAGCTTCCTTACAAATGCTCACATGATATATATGTATATAAGCCATGTTTATTGATAATTAGCCCTTTTCATTGGTAATTACTTGTTATTTATGTTGTTATGTATTCATTGTTCAAAGATTATCATTGACTTCATTGACAAATGAGCTAATATCTCATTGTTTCCACCAAGTGTTTGTGAAAATGCCTCAATGAAATTTCCTATGATTAAAGCCAATGAATGATAGCAATTCATGCATGTCATTGGTCAATCACATGATTGTGAGTATCTCTCACAATTTTGATATATTTATATATCAAAGAGATACTATCAACAGGTCACAGGTCACAGAACTATCATTTTCCTTATTCATGCTATGAAATACCATCTATATTAATTTGATACATATTGTTCATTGAAGATGGTATTATTCATTGTTCATTGTCATTGATTCATTGTTTAATTGCCATTGCTATATCCATGTTTCAAGCCAAGCCAATGCATATGTACTTGTTATGTATAGCTTTCTGCTTACTGAGTTTTATCTCATTCCAGTTATTGTCATGTGATGCAGGTGATAAAAATGAATGAAATGGATTGTCTGAGGCGGAAGATGTCATATGGCTCATGTAAAGGGAAACTTTTGAATTTTTGTCATGAAACTTTTATTTTTGGATATATTGAACATTGGAAGTGTTAATAATTTTGTATTTTGCAAATGAATGATGGGAAAAATTTGTGTTGGTTTTTGGATTTATTTTGGATGATATTTTGTGAATGGTTAGGTATACTTGTTTCCAAAATGTTTATGATATATATGGTATATTGTTCTTTCCCTTTTCAATGTTAAGGCTTCCGCGTATGTCATTTGTTTTAAATATTATTGTCATGGGAGTAGGGTGTTTCACTATGGGGGTGATAATTAAAATTGGAAAGCTACAATGATTCTAGCTTCCAATGTGATGTAGATGATTCGAAATCAACCTCGGGTTTTGTATTCATGCTTAATGGTGCGGCTGTCTCTTGGAACAGTTCCAAGCAAGACACCGTTGCGAATTCCACCACTGAAGATGAATACATTGTTGCATCTGTTGTAGCCAAAGAGGCAGTTTGGATGAGGAATTTTTCCCAAGAGTTGGGCTTTATTCCTAATGGAGTTTCCAGTCCCAGTGTACTGCAACAACACTGGTGTCGTTGCGCAAGCAAAGGAACCAAGGTCTCATCAGCGATCCAAACATGTACTGAGGAAGTTCCACATCATCTGGAAGATTGTGTGAAAAAGAGATATATCAGTCGAAAGAGTCCACTCCTCTGCAGATAATGTTTCTGATCCACTTACAAAGCCCTTGTCAGGACCATCGTTTGAGAAGCATCGCGAAGCAATGTGATTAAAGTTCATGGGTAGTTGGCTCTAGGGCAAGTGGGTGATTGTTAGAGTAGATACCCTGTAAGCCAACTGTTGGATAGGGATTTTATTGACTCAGTTGTAATAAACAATCTTTATTTTAATATAATTCATTATTTCATGGTTTATTATTTTTTTATCTGTATACTCATGTTATCAAATATAGATAAAGACCTAGATTATACTTTAATACAAATGAATCGTAATTCGATGTTGAAACTCATTTGTAAACACTGTATGATCTAAATTCGTTCTTAGTCGATTCAGCCGCCTAAAACATGGATAAAGGTCGCTTGAGCTCGAGACTAGCATCTGTGATGTTGTGTACCATGTTTCTTGATGAGGGCATAGAGATGTCCAAACATGCAGATGACTAGTCATATGATGATTATACCGAACTAACCTCCATCGGATTTTCCAAGTGGTTATCATTCATTGAGAGGTTAAGTCCGTGGTTATGATAGTATACCATTAGGTCTTATGACCCGGGACAACACTGAGGTTCTATATACTAGGGTTGTGCTTTGACTCGTTTACTGATTCCAGGAGAGTCATCAGGTGGCGAGATTGGGCAGAGTTGTGACGCATGTAGGAGCCAGTGCATTATAGTCGAAAATTCACTACTCACCTATGGGTGTGGATATCCTATGTGATCTGATGGAATAATAGTGCATAGGGATGTAACCGAGCCGAGCCGAGCCGAGCCGAACTTTTGAATGTTTGAACTTGGTTCGTTTATAATTGACCCGAGCTCGAGCTTTATTTAACGAATACATGCATGGCTCATGAGCTTATTCAAGTATTTATCGAGCCTAAACAAGCTTAATAAATATTTATTATACATTTAAATTTTCATTAAATTAATTAAAAACTAAATTATATATTTAAAGAAAAATATATTATTCTTATTGAAATTTGTAAATTTATAAATTTAATAGATTTTTCTCTATATTTCATAAATAATATGCATAAATCAATCAAATATCAAAACTATTATTTTTTTCATCTAAAAGATTACTCATGAACTTAACAACGAACATATTCACGAGCTAACAAGCCGAATACTATAAAGCTTGAGTTTGGTTTGTTTATCTTAACAAGCTTCATTAAACGAGCTCAAACGAGCTTTTATCGAATCGAGCTTCAAATAGCTCACAAACAGTTTGGTTCGTTTACATCCCTAATAGTGCATGGAATATCTCTGGCCAGTGTATGAGATGTACGTTAGAGAAGGAGTTCTCCAGTTGTACATGCGATGTCACTATTTATTCTCAAAGATATGTCACATACTTATCGAATTATTAATGCAACCCTCGATAAACCAATGGTTGCAGATTTGATCGAGATATATGAGATGAAGGGACCGTACTGTACGTTAATCATAATCGACTTGTTCTTACAGGCACTATCAGTGATACCTAGAGAATAATGGGGCGATGCTACTAGACACTTTTACCATGATTTTATGGGTTTAATCCGAAAATGGTTTCTGACATTCTCATGATCAATGTTGGTGCATGGAATGTGGGCAAATTAGGGTAAGCCCGAATAAAAGATTATGTCCTGAATAAGAAAGAGTTTTGAACCCACAGCTAGCTGTATCTCTGAACCATTGAGGGTTACACAATCACTGGTTTACTTGTTCCCGTTGAGATAATAAATTTAATGAGTTGAATTTATAAGAAATAAGTTTGATATGACCAATCGATAAGCTTATAAATAAAATTTATAAAAGCATATAGAAATTTTGAAAGCATGATTGCTAAATACAGTCAAAGGAAGTGCATCTGCCTTATTTAGATATTGGTGACCTCGAAACTGAAGTGTGCATCATAATAACAAACAAGTTGAAATTGTCACATCAATGTTATTGGATCGTCGATCGGGATTATGATGAGATTAATGTAATGGGAGCATGAATCATGGCTTGTTAGAGTATAAGCACATCATGCAAATTTATTAAAGTTCAAATGGACTTTAATAATTAGTTATATTTTAATTGAGTTAAAATATAGCCTATTAAGTTTTTATTAAATATGGTATTGATTTGTGTAACATGTATATATTCATGATATCATAATTTAAAACTTTGCACACAAAGAAAATATTAATGCATGATTAGTGGTGTGTCATTATCGTGAGTCAAGGATTTATTGAAATTTATTAACTTAATTAATATGATTAATTAAGGAATTACAATTAACATAATATATGTATACTTTGAGAATGGACCACCGAAGCTTTTCACATAGAAAAGAAAATCGAGATTGGCAAAAAGGTTGTCATGATTTTAGAATCTTTAATTACATTAATTAATTCGATTAATTAAGAAAATTAAGGATTAGAAATAATATAATAATTTTGATTCTTATTCAAAGAAATCATCCGAAAATTATTTTTGCATAAAATCATGATTTTCGGCTCTTTCCATTTTTTAGGTTGTTGCTCTCAAAAATCTATTTCCTTTTGCATGAAAAATTCGGCTTATTGTATTGAGTCGATTTTTCTTCTTTATGTTTTATCTCTATGCAAAAATATCTTTTAACTTTCACTCACGATCCTTGTTATCTCGGACACCCCACTCGACGGAGCAGCTTGCAGGTTCCATATGTGACATTCATAAATGTCATCATATTCAATATTTAGTGACATTTAAGTTTTAGTGACACCTCCAACAAATGTCATCTATTCCAATGTCGTCTTAAACTTACTGACATTTTTTAATGTCATTATAAGATGTTAATGACAACTTCATACGTGTTACTAATTATTCATATAATGACAGTTTTAAATGTCAGGAAAACTCATGTTTAAATACATTTATAGATGCCTTGTTATTATAATAATAATGACAAATTTATATGTCAGTTAAAATCATTTATAATGACAACTAAAAATGTCGTGTATGTTATTTATAGTGACAATAACAAATGTGGGAATATTTGGGTTGGATAAATATAGGAGGAAGGAAAATTAGATAAAATAAATGTGAGAATAAAAAAACACATTAGATTAGTTATCCTGACATTTTTAATTGATGTCATTTTTTATATGGAGGGAGACAATTATTTTCCTCCTTCCAATATTTATCTAACCCAAATATTCTCACATTTATTTATAGTGAATTTTTTTAGTTTTTTAACGATTTTTTACGATGTGAGAAAAGTAATCGTTTTCCTCCATATAAAAGATGACATCAATTAAAAATTTCATGATAACTAATCTAATATGTTTTTTTTATTTTACACATTATTAATTTTTTACAAGTGTCATTATTAAGTATTTGTAACAACATTTAATTAAAAGTGTCTACAAAAAGTGTCACAATAGCCATTTATTGTTGTAGTGATCGGAAAGAACATGTATCATATTTCACAATTACTATCAATTTGTATAAATATTTTTGGAGATTTTTTTTAAAATGTTAAATTTTATTTATATATTAGTTTTTAAAAGTTTCGAATAGAATTCATAAAAATCCAATCATATTCTATTACAAAAAATTATTTTTAAAAAATATATAATGCATTTTTATATAAATTTCATTTCCATATTTTTTTTATATAGCTTGTGAATTTATACAATTTTTTTCATTTTCTTTTTTTATTAATCTTATATAAATTTTCACGCATTTATGTTGTGAAAAAATTAAATTTGATACAAAATATTCAAAATGTAATCATAATTATATAAATACATTGTCGATGGTGTGAGTACCAAAAGTTAGATGATTAAAAAAATAAAAGTTATATAAATTTAAGATATTGTTGTCATTTTACTGTTTGAATTTTTTTTTCTCAATTTAAAATTTTATTTCCAATCACTTTAACGTGTATGTTTATGTTAGGCCATCAGGTTGGGCTAATTGGCGACTTGTTCTCTGAATGGGCTTTACTCTAGGCCCGACCCATGGCTTTCCGCTTGAATTCGGGCCTCTCTCCTATCCATAGGGCGTGTCTCATTTGTGGTGGATATTCTCGCATAAGATTATTAACTAATCGGAATCAAAATACGAAAAAGTTGAATAAAAAAAGGTCAATGGTTTCCTCAGAATTAAATTATTAATAAATAACACAGCCTGGCTACGATTCATTAGGCTCTTAAGCAGAGTTGGCAAATCTATAGGTAGGGAAATAATTTTTCAGTTTGGAGCATTTATTTATGTTCGTCTTTTCGAAAATTCGATATTTTATGTCATTTATTTCATTTTTTGTTCGTTATCTTTGTTTTATTTTATTTTGCAATCTAGTTTCTTTTTGTATGACGTTGAATCAGACACTTCCACGAGAAAATAAAAAATAGATTAAATTTGCCAAACGATCAGATACATTATTAAATATTAATTTTGACAACATATCAGCCTAATATCGCTGGAAGGTAAACACATAATTCCAAAAAAGCAATTTTCTTTTTTTTTTAAACAAAAAATAAATAATATATTTATTATCATATTATTTTTCAAACTCTATAAATAAATGTAATTTACAATTAAATTTGAAACAATAAAACTCGATGAAAAGAATTTGAAATCAAGTGTAAATCACATTAAACGACATCATAGGGCTCTAGCGACCAAAACAATGACTGATCAACTCATTTTATTTTCAATTCAATTATCTATTTTAATCATATCCATTCATTTATGTATTTATTTATCTATTGCATAACTTGAGTACGACGGAGGTTAACAAATCATGTAATCATAGCATCATATGCACGAGACAAGAAGTCTCGCGTATATGTGCGAACATTGGACGCGTATATGCACGAGAAGTGCTGAATGAAAAATATGACACATGTCTTGCCATGCATATTAACATGTAAACAAATCTCCATCCACTTCAGAATTGGAGTAGAAAAAATCGAGACCTCAATGCTTAGAAATCCTCGAGCTTTTTCATATCTTAGAATTTTGATTGTGCAAGATCCGACCATCCGATTTTCGATCCGAGCATAGTTTCGTTCTTCTCTCGTCAAGAGCTTCGAAGGGATGTAATATTTCTTATTTTACTGCATGGTTCGAAAATTTGGTGTTGGAGAAATCATAATTTGATTGATATTATGTGTTCTTGAGATTGTGGTAAGCGTGTAATCGAAACCGGATCGAAGAACGAACAACGTATGCAATTGTTATCATTTTTCCAACCTATGTTCGAATAGAGGTGTGCAGATTTTGTAATTGTAGTTTGTATTTGTTGATGGTTATGAGTGGTTTATATTCATCTATTGTTGTTTGAGTTTCCGGGTATCTCGAAATTGCGCCGATATGCCGTCGAAATGTAAATAGATTGAGATTGATCATACCATGTCTTGCTTTGAGTTGTAAGTTGATATTTTGCCTCTCCAAAATGTCATTCCAGATTTGATATTGAAGGCTTCGAACTCGACTTCGAAACCGGTAGAAGAACTAGCAAAGCAAGATTGAGATTGGTTGCGTCAAACCAAAAACCGAGAAAAGAAAGGTATAAATCAATGTTAAACTGGGATAGATAACTCGAGTAAGATATGACTTGAGTTCCCAAAACAACACACTAAATTGTTATTGCTTTGATGTGTTCGAAATTCTGAAATTAATATGCTTAGTCTATTGAATTATAGAAAAGCATGTATTATGAGATAGACGTCTTGGATGAGTCTTTGGTAGAGGTACCAAGTCACTGGACGTTTGGTTTATATCGATGCGCTTAGGAGAAAGATCGACTCCTATTGTAGATACTCGATATAGTGTGCCGAAGTCCGGGAATATGGACGTACCACCACCTCGAATGAGAGAGTAGTTGGGAGACTTGTTACGTTCTTATTCAAACCGGGATCCCTAGATAAGAGTCGAGTCAAATATTAAGAATTAAATAGTTTGATTTAAAGCTTTGTATTGATTTATGTTTTCTTAGACTATGTTACATGTTGTTTGAAAAATGTTTTATGCTTTTGTATATGCTTGTATGAAATGCATGTATACGTTGTTTATATTAAGAAATATATTTCTCACCGGAGTTATCCGGCTGTTGTTGTGTTTGTATGTGTGCATAGCAACAGGTGGGACATGATCAGAGTCGAGAAGAGCATGAAATATCGAGATTAGACTGGTGATCCGGGCTCAGATGTAAAACTGATTGTTCAACACTTGAAATGTGGTTGATAAACACTAGTTTGAATAAAACGGAGCATAACTTGTTGTAGTATTTTGGACACTTGTTTATGAGGTGCTCAGCTTTTAAAAAAAAATAAAATAAAATTTTGACCTAGCTTATGTAATTGATCCATTTAATCTCAATGATGATTCAAGAAAATGAGTTAGCGTCCAGGTCACCACAACAGGTGGTATCAGAGCTTTATGTTCCTTAGACTGAAATAGAAGCGAGTGGTTGGGGTACATGGAGTTTTCTTTCTTGCCTCTGTGATACTAGCATGCGATTTATTGTAATGTTGATTTTCCTACTTTATATGCTAGTATGACAACATGTTTTACTGCTTTAGAAAGTACATGTTTACCTGATTATCTGATTTGATTGGAAATGTGTATTATTGGAGGATGAATCAGAACCAATTCTTGATTAGAAGTATGATGATCAGAGGAAGATTGGGACAGATTTGCTAGATTTGATTACTAACCATTTTGATAATCATATATGCCTCCTCGAAGAGCCACAGAATAGGGTAGTACTTCAAATAATCCGATGGATGTTACAGCAACACCCATGGAAACACTGTTAAAGAGATTTTAGTCATTCAAACCGTCGACTTTGAAAGGCATTGATACATCTATCGACTGCGAGAGCTGGCTTGATGATATTGAGATGTTGTGTGATTCACTTGACTAAACAGATGAGCGTAGAGTCAGACTGATTGGGCACCAGTTACATGAGGTTGCAAAGAGTTGGTACGGTTATTATTTGGAAGAACTTTAAAACCAAGAGATCTCACAACCAAGAGAGCTTTGGAGCATCGAGGTACGGTTATTACTTGGAAGATCTTTAAAACCGAATTTTATCAACGATTTTTCCCAGTATCGTACAGAAAGGACAAGGGTGCAGAGTTTGCCAACCTGAAACAGGCTCATCTGAATATTGAAGAATACGTGGCCAAATTCTCTACCTTGCTATGTTTTGCTCCTCATGTTGCTGATAATGATGAGGCCGTGGTTTATTAGTTCATCAATGGGCTGAATCCTGACATTTTTACACTAGTAAATACGGGACGACCAAATAATTTTACTGATTCCTTGAACAGAGCAAAAGGAGCTGTAGCGGGATTGATTAAGCGACGAGGAACTTCTTATGTTGCACAAACACAGAAACATCAACAACCTTCAACCTAGTTCCACCAACCACCTTCCAGATTTGATAGTGGCGGTAGCAGCAGTGGGAAGAAGGATAATCTGAAAGCTCGAGGAAAACAGTTTAAGAAATCTAGAAGCAACTCATCTAGTTCCAGTGGCTCATGACAGACTGGTTATGGCCAGAATTCTACAGTGGTCTATTGCAGAACATGTGGAGGAAGACATCTAACCGAGCAATTCCAAGGAGTGTTTGATAGTTGCAACATCTGTCGACAGCCAGGACACTTTGCCAAATTCTGTCCTCAGTGAGGTTCTCCACGTTGAGTATCCACCCTGGAAGTATGAAAATGTATAAGGATTTGAAGGCCAATTTTTGGTGGAAAGATATGAAGAGAAGTGTTTAACAGTTTGTAGCCAAGTGTTTGGTTTGTCAGCAAGTGAAAGTTGAACATCGACGACCAGGAGGATTACTTCAGAATCTTCCTATCCCTAAGTGGAAGTGGGAGCATGTAACGATGGATTTTGTCACCCACTTTCCGCTGCCTTCTAAGAATTGTGATGCAATTTGGGTTGTTGTGGACCGACTGACTAAGTCAGCACATTTCATTCCGTATAGTCGAGAATATAGTTTCGATCACATGGCAAGACTATACATCCAAGAGATTCTTAAATATCATGGAATGCCAAAAAGTATAGTCAGTGACAGAGATCCACACTTTACCTCAAGATTTTGGGGAAGTTTTCAAAAAGCGTTGGGAATGACATTGAGTCTAAGTACTGCCTATCATCCAGAGACCGATGGTCAGTCTGAGAGGACTATTCAGACACTCGAGGACATGTTGCGTGCTTGTGCTTTGTATTTTGGACCAGCATGGCATGATCATCTGCCGCTTGTGGAGTTTGCATATAACAATAGCTAACACAACAGCATTGGTATGGCTCCGTTCGAAGCATTATATGATAGACGTTGTCGTACTCCATTGTTTTGGGACGAAGTAGGAGAACGACAAGTGAAAGGACCCGAATTAGTGCAACTAGCGATTGACGTAGTTGAATTGATCAAGAAGAGGATTAAAACTACACAAGATCGTCAATCGAGTTACGCGAATACCAAGTGTAGACCTCTACAGTTTCAGTCAGGGGAAAACGTTTTCCTTGAAGTTTCACCATTGCTCAAGGTGATGAGATTTGGACTCGAGGGAAAATTAGCCCCAAGATTCATCGGACCTTTTGAGATCTTGGAATGTGTTGGAAATTTGGCGTATCGATTGGCTTTACCACCGTATCTGTCCAGCATTCATAATGTCTTTCATGTATCGTTGCTACGACGGTATGTAGCAGATGAATCGCACGTTCTTGGTCGAAAGATGTTCAACTTGAAAAAGACTTGACTTATGTCAAGCAGCCGCTTTTAATCCTGGGTAGGAAAGAGAAGAAGCTCAGAAACAAGACCATTCCACTTGTTCTAGTGCAATGGCAACGTCGAGGTACTGCAGAACCGACTTGGGAGTTAGAGAGTCGTATGCGCTCAGAGTATCCTCATATGTTTTGAGTTGTATTTTATTCAGTTGTATTGTACTTCAGTTTTGATTTCGAGGACGAAATCTTAGTAAGGAGAGGAGGATGTAATGACCCGAATCCATGTTTTGAATGAAATATTAATTAAGTGATAATTAATGAGTTGTTAATTAAGTATTATTAAGGAATTGATAATTCGGGATCAAGCTGTTGGTGTCCACTGAATTTTAAATGGGTAACCCGATCTACTTCAGATTTCATTATCTCGAGAAATCCAACTAGACCAATGAGATTCTGACACGTGGCAGATAAGATTGGTTCAGATTTTCTGAAATAGTTCGGATGCTGCCTATAAATGGAAGCCGAATTCTTTTGTTTCCTTCACCGCATTCTTCAGAGAGAGTTCTAGTTATACCATAGTTTCTAGGGCACTTTGGTGTCGGGAAGTTTCGGAGCTAGTATCGACTCGAGGAGGGGTCGGTGAACTGAGATCGAGACATCATCAGCGGGCTGACGACGGACGCAGGTATAATCCTAAATTCTTAGATAGTGATTTAAGGATCATTAGGGAGAACTTGTAGCATGTTTGTTCTGGTTTGATAGTGATTTAATTATGTTGATATTGTCTAGGTTCAGATCTTTCTGTCAGATTGTTTTAGTGAGGTACGTGATGTACTGACTGATATATCAATGCGTAGTATACACACTTATATGCTGTATATTTATCTGTTGCATGATACATGTTTTACTGCTTTGGTATATTATGCATGACATATCATGTTGAGCCTGATATCTTTTGAGATATACCTCGTTTGTTGGGGCCGCTCAGCCCTATTCTGTATTGTGGACGATGGGGCATCGAGAGCTACAGTGTCCGACGGGACCCGTGGGCTCTGATGACCTGGACATTGCAGGTCCACGTCTTGCTGATGAGTGTGGGAGCCAAAACATGCCTAAAGCAGATCAGAGACTACACACTCAGGCGCCTCTAGACTGAGCATGAGATTCTTGACTTGATCCTTGATATCTGAGCATATTGCATTTCGCATGCATCATATCAGTTTTTATACTTGTACATTCTCGTATTGGAAGATTGTCGCTCATGTCCTTGTTTTCAACTTGGGCACCCCATTCCACGGGGCAGGTCTTAGGTTGGACGGTTCAGACGACCAAGGCTGTAGAGGCCCAAAATTTCGTACTTGAAAATTTGCGGAATAATTTAAAATTTTTCTTTAAAATTAATTAACTTGTCTCAATTATAAAATAAACTGAATAAAAGTTTTAAAGGTTAATGTAACAACGAAATAAAAGTTTAAATGTCAAAATAGCAGCGGAAGTAAATATCTGTTTCAAAACAACAACTTAAAATAATTCATCATAAAAAAATGAGTTTGCATAAAATAATAAATAAACTGATAAATGTGGTCCTCGAGTTCCTACTACTGCCAACCCAAGATGGCTCACTGGTCCCCCCCCCCTCGGTCCCGACCTCATAAGTACCTACAATAATCAAGTCTAGTGAGTCTAAAGACTCAGCATGCATATATCGTAAATAACAAGTAAATATATCATAAAAATTTCATGCCGTGTAAAGATATCATATTGTAAATAGTGACGTCAAAATATCTTGTCATGAGTAATTATAAATACGTGCATAACTGAACTGAAAATCGTAAGTGAAATGTTTGTTCAATCGAGCCCTGTCATAAAATAGAGTATCATAATTTTCTATTGAGAATATGTTTTACGAAGTGGCCTATGAACTGAACTGAATCGTCTGATCAGACTAAACCACAGTATACTGGGCGGCATAAATCATCACAGTCCTTGGACTGGATATCTGTACCAATACATGAACATGAACCGGTCAGTGACCACCGAGTGAAGTAATAATCCCATGATAAGCTGCTATCCCATGAAGTGAGCTGGCCACAAGCAATATCGCATATATTTCAAAAATAGACTTCTATATTTTTATGCACGTAATATAATTAAATAACATAATTAAATATCTTGTATTAATTTACGAAATGGGTTGGGTCGTTCCGGCTCGCTGCGTGTAAGGCCCGAGGATTTAGTTATCATAATCAGACTGGTTTTGTTGATAATTAGGGTGATTATAGATGTATTGTATCGGACCGGAAGAGAGGAGAAAATATTTAAAATAGGACAGAACAACTGGCGCACATGCACGAAGAAATGCGCGCATCTGCGTGACAATTCCAGTAGCATCGGCGCACATGCGCGAAGAAATGCGCGCATATGCGCGACATGTCCAGAAACATTGGCGCACATGCGCGAGATAAGGCGCGCATATGCGCGATACCTCCAGAGACTTTGGCGCACATGCGCGAGAGGATTCGCGCATATGCGCGAAGTGTTGGTGCCGAGACAATATGCCTCGCGCATATGCGCGAGTTGAAGACGCGCATATGCGCGAGAAATCCAGCATGCAGATTAAGTTGACACATGGCTTGGACCTATATAATGTACAAAATCTTCATTCCACATGCATCAGAGACCACCGAGAGAAGAGAAAATGCAGAAGAAACTCCTCACTCCATTTAATCTTAGAAATTAGATTGTGAAGAATCCAACCATTCAAATTTCGATCCGACTTCGGTTTCGTACTCTTCTTGCTATTGGCTACAAAAGGATGTAAGTATTTGTATGTTTCAGCATGTTTTGAAATATATGTGTTGGGAGAATTACGATTTGAACTCTAGGATATGTTCTTGTGAGTATGAAGATCATATATTCATAACCGGGACGAAGAAATGGTACCGCATGCATTTGTTATGAATTTCAGCATATATTGAGATGAGATTATAAAGATTTTGAGATCTTGATATAGATATTGTGATGGTTATGAATTGATGATATAGTCTTGTATTGATTCTTATTGTTTGAGTTGATCGGTATCGAAAAACTACGCCGTTATGCCGTCGAAACGTACCGAAATTGAATAATGATTGTACAAGACTTGCTTTGGATTGTATTTGATCGAATACGTCTATACATTGCCATTTCAGATTAAGATTGACAGAGTTGCTTTCCCGATTTCGAGACTTCGATTGATTCCAACGACAAGAAATGTATAATTCATGTTTTGTTTGGGGAGACACAACTCAAATGAGATTCAATTTGAGTTTCCCAACAAAATCACATACAAGCTTATGTTTATACTTTAATGTTTATGCCTTGTTTATAGAATTATAATCAAGTCTTGAGATAGGAGTCATCGACCGATTTGTTAAACTAGATGTTCGGTAGTATCGTCGCATTGGAGCAGTTCGACTCCTTGTGTAGACACTCGATACAGACATGACCGAAGTCTAGGAATAAGACGTATCGTTACCCCGATTGGGAGGGTAGGTAACAGACAGTGACGTCTTATTCACACCGAGATCCCTAGAGTTAGAATTGAGTCAAGTCAAGACATGAATTGAATAAGATTACATGCTTATATGGTTAGGTTTATAGATTATGGAACATGTTGTATTGGTTCTCCTCATGATAGTATGTTCATGTTGTATTTGTATAGTCATGTATCATGAGTTATATTTACTTGCATGATATGCACGTTTACATGTCTTATACTGGGATTGTTCTCACCGGAGTTTGCGGCTGTTGTTGTGTCTCTGTGTGTGCATAACAACAGGTGGGACAGGATCTGGGTCACGACCGAGATGAGAGGACAGGATAGCGTGGAGATCACGGGCCAAGATGAAGAACTAGGAACGTTTGCTTTTGAAAAATAACATGTTGTGAACTCTAGTTTGTATGATGGGAATAAAGAACGACTTGTATCTCATTATGGTAGCATGAATAAAGATGTTGTTTATGAATTATGTACATTAGATGTGACGTTTAAAAGAAATTTTTTTTTATGACCCACATTTTCGAACAAAGATCCAATTATGACCCACATTTTCGAACAAAGATCCAATTAATCCCAAAAAGAATTGAGTTAGAACCCGGATCCCCACAACATGTGGTATCAGAGCAGTAGGTTCTGTAGACTGAGATAGAATAGAGTGAGCGGGGTAGATCGAGTCATCTTCCTTGCTTTATGATGTGCTAGCATGATTTATTGCTTTCCCTATTACATGTGTATTGTTATCTGAATTGACTTACAGCATGTACTCGTAAAGACTAAATCAGAACCGATTCTGGATCAGAGGTATATGATCAGAGGAGGGCTGAGACAGATTGTATAGATTGTGTATTAATTTGTTTGATATTCAGATATGCCGCCTCGACGAGTACCGCAACCAACAGCAGGTCGTGCACCAGAACAGGGCAGTACATCCGGTGATCCGATGGACGTGACTGCTACACCGATGGAGACTTTGCTTAAACGGTTTCAGTCCTTCCGACCACCGACACTGAAAGGCACAAAAAATGCAGTCGAATTTGAGAGTTGGATAGAGGATATCGAGATGCTATTCGAATCCCTTGAGTACACTGATGATCGATGAGTGAAATTAGTTGGGCACCAATTGCAAGATGTAGCAAAGACTTGGTGGATCACCATGAAGAGAGCATTGGAGCACCGGGGCACACAGATTACTTGGAAGGTGTTCAAGACTGAGTTCTACCAGCGATTCTTCCCAGTGTCATACCGAAAAGATAAGGGTGCCGAGTTCGCCAACTTGAGGCAGGGACAACTGAACATCGAGGAGTACGTTGCCAAGTTTTCGTCATTGCTCAGATTCGCACCTCATGTTGCCGAGATTGAAGAGGCCGTTGCGGATCAGTTTATAAATGGCCTGAATCCAGAAATCTTTACTTTGGTAAATACCGGTAGGCCCAACAATTTTACTGATGTGCTGAATCGTGCCAAGGGAGCGGAGGCTGGATTACTTAGGCAACGAAGCATTCCTTATGTTGCGCCGACTCCTAGACCGCCACTACCTTCAGTTCAACCCCCTCCTCGATTTGAGAGCGGTGGTAGCAGCAGTGGAAGAAAAGATCAGTTGAAAGCGAAGGGAAAATAGTTCAAAAGATCAGGGAGCAGTTCGTCGAGCTCTAGCGGGTCACGACAGAGAGGGCCTGGCCAGAGTACTAGTACACAGGTGTGTATTGTAGTTCTTGCGGAGGTAGACATGCCACTGAGCAGTGTCAGGGTGTGATGGGCAGATGTAACATATGTAAGCAACAGGGACATTTCGCTAGGGTCTGTCCACAAAGGGGCCTACAGAAATCTCAGAGTGCAGGGTCTTCTGCATCAGTAGCTCAGCCTGAGAGGCAAGCTTCGTCAGTCCATTCCTTTCATCCCACTTCTACACAGACACAGCCCAGAGCTAGAGGTAGCCAGACAGGGAGCCAGCCTCCCAGACAACAGGCTCAGGTGTTTGCATTGACAGAGGATCAAGCTCAAGATGCACCGGACGATGTGATCGCAGGTAACTGTTTTCTTTGTGGTTATCCTGCCTATGTTTTGATAGACACAGGTGCATCTCATACATTCATTTCTGAGCGCTTTGCATTATTGCATGCTTTGCCTGTTGAGTCCTTAGCTACTGTAGTGTCTATTTCTTCTCCGTTGGGAAGTGGTCTTGTATCTGTGACTTCAGTCAGACATTGTGTACTACAGTTTGAGGGACATGAAATTGATTTAGATTGTATTGTACTTGGGATAGCTGATTTTGATTGTATTGTTGGGATTGATATGTTAACCAAGTACCGAGCCACTGTAGACTATTTCCAGAAGATTGTCAGTTTCAGACCAAAGATGACTGACGAGTGGAAATTCTACGGGAAGGGTTCCAGATCTCGGATTCCCTTAGTGTCTGCTTTGACTACGACCAGATTGTTGCAGAAAGGAGCAGAGGGGTTCCTTATTTATTCAGTAGATCTACTGAAATCGAGCCCAGTATTGGCAGATCTGCTAGTAGTACGTGAGTTTGCTGATGTGTTCCAGACGAGATTCCAGGGTTACCTCCAGTTCGAGAGGTAGATTTCAGCATCGATCTTATACCAGGTACAGCGCCCATATCTCGAGCTCCGTATAGAATGGCGCCTATTGAACTGAAAGAACTGAAAGCACAACTTGAAGATTTGTTGGCCAAGGGTTACATCAGACCGAGCATATCTCCTTGGGGTGCACCAGTGCTATTTGTACGGAAGAAATACGGTTCGATGAGATTGTGCATTGACTACCGGCAACTGAACAAGGCGACGGTGAAGAACAAATATCCATTGCCTCGCATCGATGATTTATTTGACCAGTTGCAGGGATCTTCCGTCTATTCAAAGATTGACTTGAGATCCGGATATCACCAGCTGCGAGTACGGGATGTTGATATACCGAAAACAGCATTCCGAACCAGGTATGGACATTACGAATTTATTGTCATGCCTTTTGGTTTAACGAATGCACCAGCAGTATTTATGGGATTGATGAACCGTGTCTTCAGAGGTACCTAGATGAGTTCGTTATTGTTTTTATTGATGATATTCTGGTTTATTCGAGAAATGAGACTGACCATGCCGAGCACTTAAGAATTGTATTACAGACATTGAGAAATGAGAGATTATATGCTAAATTGTCAAAGTGCGAGTTTTGGCTGAGACATGTTATGTTTTTGGGGCATATCATATCTGGAGATGGTATTTCTGTGGATCCGAGTAAAGTCGAAGCTGTGATCAGTTGGCCGAGACCGACTTCTGTGCCAGGGATACGCAGTTTCATGGGTCTAGCAGGCTATTACCGACGATTTATCCGAGATTTCTCCAGTATAGCAAAGCCAATTACACAGTTAACCCAGAAGAATACGCCTTTTGTGTGGTCTGAAGCATGTGAGTCTAGCTTCTTGGAGTTGAAGAAACGACTGACCAGTGCTCCTGTATTGATGATACCTTCAGGTACAGGTGATTTTGTTGTGTATTGTGACGCATCCCACAGAGGGCTAGGATGTGTTATTATGCAGCGAGGACATGTGATCGCATACGCCTCAAGACAGTTGAAGACTCACGAGACTCGATACCCAATTCATGATCTTGAATTGGCGGCTATCGTATTTGCATTGAAGATTTGGCGTCACTACCTCTATGGCGAAAAATTTGAAATCTACTCTGATCACAAAAGCCTGAAGTATTTATTCTCTCAATCAGAGTTGAACATGAGGCAGCGTAGATGGCTTGACTTATTGAAGGATTTCGATTGCGAAATCAAATACATTCCAGGGAAATCAAATGCAGCAGCGGATGCCTTGAGTCGAAAGGTATGTGCTTTATCCTTATCGACGATAGGTGTTTCGAATTTAGTTTAAGATTGCTGTTTGTCTGGATTGACATTTAATACAGATACCATTACGCCTTTCTTCGATTTAAGTTGAGCCATATTTGATTATGAGAATCAAAGAAGCACAAAGAACTGATCAGAATATTCAGAAGTCGATTCAGATGATTAGATCAGGGCATTTGTCAGAATATCAGGTACTTGATCATGTTCTGTATGTAAATAACCGTCTTGTAGTGCCAGATATTTCAGATTTGAAACAGCAGATATTGTCAGAAGCACATTGTAGTCGGTTTAGTATCCATCCTGGTGGCAGAAAGATGTATAATGACTTGAAGACACAGGTTTGGTGGAAACTGATGAAATCAGACATTGCCGAATTTGTGTCTAAATGCTTGAATGGTCAACAGGTAAAAGCCGAGAGAAGGAAGCCCGGAGGTCTACTTCAGAGTTTGTCTATTCATGAATGGAAATGGGATCACATTTCCATGGATTTCGTGACGAAGTTACCTCGATCATCCCGGGGCTGTGATGCAATTTGGGTCATTATTGACAGACTGACCAAATCAGCTTGCTTTATTCCATACAGAATGACGTGTACCGACATGATCAGATGGACGAGATATATATCAGAGAGGTGGTCAGATTGCACGGGGTGCCGAAGTCTATCGTATCAGATCGTGATCCCCGATTTACTTCTCATTTCTGGCACAGTTTGCAGCAGGCTTTAGGTACGACATTGCATCTGAGTACGGCTTATCATCCCCAGACAGACGGGCAGTCAGAACGGACTATCCAGACTCTAGAGGATATGCTGAGAGCTGTAGTACTAGATTTTGGTACTAGTTGGCAAAATTCACTAGCTCTTTGTGAATTCTCATACAACAACAGCTATCAGATGAGCATTGAAATGCCACCGTTTGAAGCTTTATATGGCAAGAAGTGCAGATCGCCGCTGTATTGGGATGACATCTCAGAAGTACCAGAATTGGGGCCTGATATGATTCGTGACATGACAGAAAAGGTGAAGATAATTCAGAAGCGAATGAAAACAGCACAAGATAGGCAAGCCAGGTATGCGAACATCAGACGTAGACCGTTAGTATTTCAGCAGGGAGACAGAGTATTTTTGAAGGTTTCCCCTTTCAGAGGCGTTGTTCGATTTGATAAACGTGGGAAACTTTCGCCTAGATACATAGGTCCTTACGAAATCCTTGAAAAGATTGATGATCGAGCCTATCGACTTGCTCTTCCTCCTTCTCTACAGGGGATACACGATGTTTTTCATGTCTCGATGTTACGTAAATATATGCCAGATAGTTCTCATGTCATTCAGCTTGATGAATCCGAGCTTGATCAGACTTTGAGTTACGTTGAGCAACCGGTATAGATTCTTGATAGAAAAGAAAAACAACTCAGAACGAAGACTATTCCGTTAGTGAAAGTCCAGTGGAGTCGTCATGGCATCGAAGAAGCAACTTGGGAGACAGAAGCAGATATGAGACAGAAACATCCCGAGTTATTAATGTGATGTGAGTATTTCTTCAGTTTTGATTATATTGCCTATTATAATTGCATTATTAGAATGATTTGTGATTTCGGGGACGAAATCATTTCTAAGAGGGGGAGAAATGTAAGGCCCGAGGATTTAGTTATCATAATCAGATTGGTTTTGTTGATAATTATGGTGATTATAGATGTATTGTATCGGACCGGAAGAGAGGAGAAAATATTTAAAATAGGACAGAACAGCTGGCGCACATGCGAAGAAATGCGCGCATATGAGTGACAATTCCAGTAGCATCGGCGCACATGCGCGAAGAAATGCGCGCATCTGCGCGACATGTCCAGAAACATTGGCGCACATGCGCGAGATAAGGAGCGCATATGCGCGATACCTCCAGAGACTTTGGCGCACATGCGCGAGAGGATTCGCGCATTTGCGCGAAGTGTTGGTGCCGAGACAATATGCCTCGCGCATATGCGCGAGTTGAAGACACGCATATGCGCGAGAAATCCAGCATGCACATTAAGTTGACACATGGCTTGGACCTATATAATGTACAAAATCTTCATTCCTCATGCATCAGAGACCACCGAGAGAAGAGAAAACGCCGAAGAAACTCCTCACTCCATTTAATCTTAGAAATTAGATTGTGAAGAATCCAACCATTCAAATTTCGATCCGACTTCGGTTTCGTACTCTTCTTGCTATTGGCTACAAAAAGATGTAAGTATTTGTATGTTTCAGCATGTTTTGAAATATATGTGTTGGGAGAATTACGATTTGAACTCTAGGATATGTTCTTGTGAGTATGAAGATCATATATTCATAACCGGGACGAAGAAATGGTACCACATGCATTTGTTATGAATTTCAGCATATATTGAGATGAGATTATGCAGATTTTGAGATCTTGATGTAGATATTGTGATGGTTATGAATTGATGATATAGTCTTGTATTGATTCTTATTGTTTGAGTTGATCGGTATCGAAAAACTACGCCGTTATGCCGTCGAAACGTACCGAAATTGAATAATGATTGTACAAGACTTGCTTTGGATTGTATTTGATCGAATACGCCTATACATTGCCATTTCAGATTAAGATTGACAGAGTTGCTTTCCCGATTTCGAGACTTCGATTGATTCCAACGACAAGAAAGGTATAATTCATGCTTTGTTTGGGGAGACACAACTCAAATGAGATTCAATTTGAGTTTCCCAACAAAATCACATACAAGCTTATGTTTATACTTTAATGTTTATGCCTTGTTTATAGAATTATAATCAAGTCTTGAGATAGGAGTCATCGACCGATTTGTCAAACTAGATGTTCGGTAGTATCGTCGCATTGGAGCAGTTCGACTCCTTGTGTAGACACTCGATACAGACATGACCGAAGTCTAGGAATAAGACGTATCGTTACCCCGATTGGGAGGGTAGGTAACAGACAGTGACGTCTTATTCACACCGGGATCCCTAGAGTTAGAATTGAGTCAAGTCAAGACATGAATTGAATAAGATTACATGCTTATATGGTTAGGTTTATAGATTATGGAACATGTTGTATTGGTTCTCCTCATGATAGTATGTTCATGTTGTATTTGTATAGTCATGTATCATGAGTTATATTTACTTGCATGATATGCACGTTTACATGTCTTATACTGGGATTGTTCTCACCGGAGTTTCCGGCTGTTGTTGTGTCTCTGTGTGTGCATAACAACAGGTGGGACAGGATCTGGGTCACGACCGAGATGAGAGGACAGGATAGCGTGGAGATCACGGGCCAAGATGAAGAACTAGGAACGTTTGCTTTTGAAAAATAACATGTTGTGAACTCTAGTTTGTATGATGGGAATAAAGCACGACTTGTATCTCATTATGGTAGCATGAATAAAGATGTTGTTGTTTATGAATTATGTACATTAGATGTGACATTTAAATGAAATTTTTTTTTTATGACCCACATTTTCGAACAAAGATCCAATTATGACCCACATTTTCGAACAAAGATCCAATTAATCCCAAAAAGAATTGAGTTAGAACCCGGATCCCCACAACAGGTGGTATCAGAGCAGTAGGTTCTGTAGACTGAGATAGAATAGAGTGAGCGGGGTAGATCGAGTCATCTTCCTTGCTTTATAATGTGCTAGCATGATTTATTGCTTTCCCTATTACATGTGTATTGTTATCTGAATTGACTTACAGCATGTACTCGTAAAGACTAAATCAGAACCGATTCTGGATCAGAGGTATATGATTAGAGGAGGGCTGAGACAGATTGTATAGATTGTGTATTAATTTGTTTGATATTCAGATATGCCGCCTCGACGAGTACCGCAACCAACAGCAGGTCGTGCGCCAGAACAGGGCAGTACATCCGGTGATCCGATGGACGTGACTGCTACACCGATGGAGACTTTGCTTAAACGGTTTCAGTCCTTCCGACCACCGACACTGAAAGGCACAAAAAATGCAGTCGAATTTGAGAGTTGGCTGGAGGATATCGAGATGCTATTCGAATCCCTTGAGTACACTGATGATCGACGAGTGAAATTAGTTGGGCACCAATTGCAAGATGTAGCAAAGAATTGGTGGATCACCATGTAGAGAGCATTGGAGCACCGGGGCACACAGATTACTTGGAAGGTGTTCAAGACTGAGTTCTACCAGCGATTCTTCCCAGTGTCATACCGAAAAGATAAGGGTGCCGAGTTCGCCAACTTGAGGCAGCGACAATTGAACATCGAGGAGTACGTTGCCAAGTTTTCGTCATTGCTCAGATTCGCACCTCATGTTGCCGAGAATGAAGAGGCCGTTGCGGATCAGTTTATAAATGGCCTGAATCCAGAAATCTTTACTTTGGTAAATACCGGTAGGCCCAACAATTTTACTGATGCGCTGAATCGTGCCAAGGGAGCGGAGGCTGGATTACTTAGGCAACGAAGCATTCCTTATGTTGCGCCGACTCCTAGACCGCCACTACCTTCAGTTCAACCCCCTCCTCGATTTGAGAGCGGTGGTAGCAGCAGTGGAAGAAAAGATCAGTTGAAAGCGAAGGGAAAACAGTTCAAAAGATCAGGGAGCAGTTCGTCGAGCTCTAGCGGGTCACGACAGAGAGGGCCTGGCCAGAGTACTAGTACACAGGTGTGTATTGTAGTTCTTGCGGAGGTAGACATGCCACTGAGCAGTGTCAGGGTATGATGGGCAGATGTAACATATGTAAGCAACAGGGACATTTCGCTAGGGTCTGTCCACAAAGGGGCCTACAGAAATCTCAGAGTGCAGGGTCTTCTGCATCAGTAGCTCAGCCTGAGAGGCAAGCTTTGTCAGTCCATTCCTTTCATCCCACTTCTACACAGACACAGCCCAGAGCCAGAGGTAGCCAGACAGGGAGCCAGCCTCCCAGACAACAGGCTCAGGTGTTTGCATTGACAGAGTATCAAGCTCAAGATGCACCGAACGATGTGATCGCAGGTAACTGTTTTCTTTGCGGTTATCCTGCCTATGTTTTGATAGACACAGGTGCATCTCATACATTCATTTCTGAGCGCTTTGCATTATTGCATGCTTTGCCTGTTGAGTCCTTAGCTACTGTAGTGTCTATTTCTTCTCCGTTGGGAAGTGGTCTTGTATCTGTGACTTCAGTCAGACATTGTGTACTACAGTTTGAGGGACATGAAATTGATTTAGATTGTATTGTACTTGGAATAGCTGATTTTGATTGTATTGTTGGGATTGATATGTTAACCAAGTACCGAGCCACTGTAGACTGTTTCCAGAAGATTGTCAGTTTCAGACCAAAGATGACTGACGAGTGGAAATTCTACGGGAAGGGTTCCAGATCTCGGATTCCCTTAGTGTCTGCTTTGACTACGACCAGATTGTTGCAGAAAGGAGCAGAGGGGTTCCTTATTTATTCAGTAGATCTACTGAAATCGAGCCCAGTATTGGCAGATCTGCCAGTAGTACGTGAGTTTGCTGATGTGTTCCAGACGAGATTCCAGGGTTACCTCCAGTCGAGAGGTAGATTTCAGCATCGATCTTATACCAGGTACAGCGCCCATATCTCGAGCTCCGTATAGAATGGCGCCTATTGAACCGAAAGAACTGAAAGCACAACTTGAAGATTTGTTGGCCTAGGGTTACATCAGACCGAGCGTATCTCCTTGTGGTGCACCAGTGCTATTTGTACGGAAGAAAGACGGTTCGATGAGATTGTGCATTGACTACCGGCAACTGAACAAGGCGACGGTGAAGAACAAATATCCATTGCCTCGCATCGATGATTTATTTGACCAGTTGCAGGGATCTTCCGTCTATTCAAAGATTGACTTGAGATCCGGATATCACCAGCTGCGAGTACGGGATGTTGATATACCGAAAACAGCATTCCGAACCAGGTATGGACATTACGAATTTATTGTCATGCCTTTTGGTTTAACGAATGCACCAGCAGTATTTATGGGATTGATGAACCGTGTCTTTCAGAGGTACCTAGATGAGTTCGTTATTGTTTTTATTGATGATATTCTGGTTTATTCGAGAAATGAGACTGACCATGCCGAACACTTAAGAATTGTATTACAGACATTGAGAAATGAGATATTATATGCTAAATTGTCAAAGTGCGAGTTTTGGCTGAGACAAGTTATGTTTTTGGGGCATATCATATCTGGAGATGGTATTTCTGTGGATCCGAGTAAAGTCGAAGCTATGATCAGTTGGCCGAGACCGACTTCTGTGCCAGGGATACGCAGTTTCATGGGTCTAGCAGGCTATTACCGATGATTTATCCGAGATTTCTCCAGTATAGCAAAGCCAATTACACAGTTAACCCAGAAGAATATGCCTTTTGTGTGGTCTGAAGCATGTGAGTCTAGCTTCTTGGAGTTGAAGAAACGACTGACCAGTGCTCCTGTATTGATGATACCTTCAGGTACAGGTGATTTCGTTGTGTATTGTAACGTATCCCACATAGGGCTAGGATGTGTTCTTATGCAGCGAGGACATGTGATCGCATACGCCTCAAGACAGTTGAAGACTCACGAGACTCGATACCCAATTCATGATCTTGAATTGGCGGCTATCATATTTGCATTGAAGATTTGGCGTCACTACCTCTATGGCAAAAAATTTGAAATCTACTCTGATCACAAAAGCCTGAAGTATTTATTCTCTCAATCAGAGTTGAACATGAGGCAGAGTAGATGGCTTGACTTATTGAAGGATTTCGATTGCGAAATCAAATACTATCCAGGGAAATCAAATGCAGCAGCGGATGCCTTGAGTCGAAAGGTATGTGCTTTATCCTTATCGACGATAGGTGTTTCGAATTTAGTTTAAGATTGTTGTTTGTCTGGATTGACATTTAATACAGATACCATTACGCCTTTCTTCGATTCAAGTTGAGCCAGATTTGATTATGAGAATCAAAGAAGCACAAAGAACTGATCAGAATATTCAGAAGTCGATTCAGATGATTAGATCAGGGCATTTGTAAGAATATCAGGTACTTGATCATGTTCTGTATGTAAATAACCCTCTTGTAGTGCCAGATATTTCAGATTTGAAACAGCAGATATTGTCAGAAGCACATTGTAGTCGGTTTAGTATCCATCCTGGTGGCAGAAAGATGTATAATGACTTGAAGACACAGGTTTGGTGGAAACTGATGAAATCAGACATTGCCGAATTTGTGTCTAAATGCTTGAATTGTCAACAGGTAAAAGCCGAGAGAAGGAAGCCCGGAGGTCTACTTCAGAGTTTGTCTATTCATGAATGGAAATGAGATCACATTTCCATGGATTTCGTGACGAAGTTACCTCGATCATCCCGGGGCTGTGATGCAATTTGGGTCATTATTGACAGACTGACCACATCAGCTTGCTTTATTCCATACAGAATGACGTACCGACATGATCAGATGGCCGAGATATATATCAGAGAGGTGGTCAGATTGCACGGGGTGACGAAGTCTATCGTATCAGATCGTGATCCCCGATTTACTTCTCATTTCTGGCACAGTTTGCAGCAGGCTTTAGGTACGACACATCTGAGTACGGCTTATCATCCCCAGACAGACGGGCAGTCAGAGCGGACTATCCAGACTCTAGAGGTTATGCTGAGAGCTGTAGTACTAGATTTTGGTACTAGTTGGCAAAATTCACTAGCTCTTTGTGAATTCTCGTACAACAGCAGCTATCAGATGAGCATTGAAATGGCACCGTTTGAAGCTTTATATGGCAAGAAGTGCAGATCGCCGCTGTATTGGGATGACATCTCAGAAGTACCAGAATTGGGGCCTGATATGATTCGTGACATGACAGAAAATGTGAAGATAATTCAGAAGCGAATGAAAACAGCACAAGATAGGCAAGCCAGGTATGCGAAAATCAGACGTAGACCGTTAGTATTTCAGCAGGGAGACAGAGTATTTTTGAAGGTTTCCCCTTTTAGAGGCGTTGTTCGATTTGGTAAACGTGGGAAGCTTTCGCCTAGATACATAGGTCCTTACGAAATCCTTGAAAAGATTGGTGATCGAGCCTATCGACTTGCTCTTCCTCCTTCTCTACAGGGGATACACGATGTTTTTCATGTCTCGATGTTACGTAAATATATGCCAGATAGTTCTCATGTCATTCAGCTTGATGAATCCGAGCTTGATCAGACTTTGAGTTACGTTGAGCAACCGGTATAGATTCTTGATAGAAAAGAAAAACAACTCAGAACGAAGACTATTCCGTTAGTGAAAGTCCAGTGGAGTCGTCATGGCATCGAAGAAGCAACTTGGGAGACAGAAGCAGATATGAGACAGAAACATCCCGAGTTATTAATATGATGTGAGTATTTCTTCAGTTTTGATTATATTGCCTATTATAATTGCATTATTAGAATGATTTGTGATTTCGGGGACGAAATCATTTCTAAGAGGGGGAGAAATGTAAGGCCCGAGGATTTATTTATCATAATCAGACTGGTTTTGTTGATAATTAGGGTGATTATAGATGTATTGTATCGGACCGGAAGAGAGGAGAAAATATTTAAAATAGGACAGAACAGCTGGCGCACATGCGAAGAAATGCGCGCATATGAGTGACAATTCCAGTAGCATCGGCGCACATGCGCGAAGAAATGCGCGCATCTGCGCGACATGTCCAGAAACATTGGCGCACATGCGCGAGATAAGGCGCGCATATGCGCGATACCTCCAGAGACTTTGGCGCACATGCGCGAGAGGATTCGCGCATATGCGCGAAGTGTTGGTGCCGAGACAATATGCCTCGCGCATATGCGCGAGTTGAAGACACGCATATGCGCGAGAAATCCAGCATGCACATTAAGTTGACACATGGCTTGGACCTATATAATGTACAAAATCTTCATTCCTCATGCATCAGAGACCACCGAGAGAAGAGAAAATGCAGAAGAAACTCCTCACTCCATTTAATCTTAGAAATTAGATTGTGAAGAATCCAACCATTCAAATTTCGATCCGACTTCGGTTTCGTACTCTTCTTGCTATTGGCTACAAAAAGATGTAAGTATTTGTATGTTTCAGCATGTTTTGAAATATATGTGTTGGGAGAATTACGATTTGAACTCTAGGATATGTTCTTATGAGTATGAAGATCATATATTCATAACCGGGACGAAGAAATGGTACCGCATGCATTTGTTATGAATTTCAGCATATATTGAGATGAGATTATGCAGATTTTGAGATCTTGATGTAGATATTGTGATGGTTATGAATTGATGATATAGTCTTGTATTGATTCTTATTGTTTGAGTTGATCGGTAACGAAAAACTACGCCGTTATGCCGTCGAAACGTACCGAAATTGAATAATGATTGTACAAGACTTGCTTTGGATTGTATTTGATCGAATACGTCTATACATTGCCATTTCAGATTAAGATTAACAGAGTTGCTTTCCCGATTTCGAGACTTCGATTGATTCCAACGACAAGAAAGGTATAATTCATGTTTTGTTTGGGGAGACACAACTCAAATGAGATTCAATTTGAGTTTCCCAACAAAATCACATACAAGCTTATGTTTATACTTTAATGTTTATGCCTTGTTTATAGAATTATAATCAAGTCTTGAGATAGGAGTCATCGACGGATTTGTCAAACTAGATGTTCGGTAGTATCATCGCATTGGAGCAGTTCGACTCCTTGTGTAGACACTCGATACAGACATGACCGAAGTCTAGGAATAAGACGTATCGTTACCCCGATTGGGAGGGTAGGTAACAGACAGTGACGTCTTATTCACACCGGGATCCCTAGAGTTAGAATTGAGTCAAGTCAAGACATGAATTGAATAAGATGACATGCTTATATGGTTAGGTTTATAGATTATGGAACATGTTGTATTGGTTCTCCTCATGATAGTATGTTCATGTTGTATTTGTATAGTCATGTATCATGAGTTATATTTACTTGCATGATATGCACGTTTACATGTCTTGTACTGGGATTGTTCTCACCGAAGTTTCCGGATGTTGTTGTGTCTCTGTGTGTGCATAACAACAGGTGGGACATGATCTGGGTCACGACCGAGATGAGAGGACAGGATAGCGTGGAGATCACGGGCCAAGAGGAAGAACTAGGAATGTTTGCTTTTGAAAAATAACATGTTGTGAACTCTAGTTTGTATGATGGGAATAAAACACGACTTGTATCTCATTATGGTAGCATGAATAAAGATGTTGTTGTTTATGAATTATGTACATTAGATGTGACGTTTAAAAGAAATTTTTTTTATGACCCACATTTTCGAACAAAGATCCAATTATGACCCACATTTTCGAACAAAGATCCAATTAATCCCAAAAAGAATTGAGTTAGAACCCGGATCCCCACACTGCGACCTAAATCTAACATGAGACAATTACAATTAATCTAACTTGACCAACGCTTCGTAATTGAGCACAAAAACGAGACAATTACGTCCAACGAATTAGTATTTAATCATGACTCCGTGCCAACCCGAGCCAACACCGAACCATCATTTAGTCATGATTAAAATACACATAAAATTATGAAATAATGCTCCTAACATTACAATACTCGAAATTTGTGGAATGGAGGCCAAAAACATGAAACGCTCTTTCGAGAGTCATTTTGGCACATAGCACCGTAATTTCTCGTACGACCTCTAAACAACCGAATCACGAACGGCCAAAAACATGACCTTCCTAACATGATGAGGTACTGTCCAGTCCAAGGCCATAGGCTAAAATCCAACCAAGAACTCAAACTAGCCTCTAAACCTAAGCACAACTTGCTGTCACAAAAATATAGCAGCCGTGCTTGCACTTGCATGCGTCGTTTGTGAGGCTAATGGCCATTGGGCTTGAACCACCGACCAGAGCCTCTTAACAACATCTTAAGGAGTGGCTTGAACCATGGCTCAGGGCCCTAGGGCAGCCACAATCCAAGCAACAATCGAAACAAGCCACACGTTTTACCCGAGAACCAAATCTGCGCGTGCGCGGTGTCTTGCTTGTTTGCTGTCAGACGCCGGATCCAATGGCTATGAGGTTAACCATGGTCCATGCTAGACATGCTAAGGTGTTGCATGAGTCATGGCTAAGGGCTAGAAGCCAACCACAACCCACTTGGCACCATAAATTCGAAACACAACACACGCAACAACAACCAGAATTTTCAGAACCTAAGGGGCTGTTCTTATTTTGTTTGAAAACCGATGCAACCATGGACCAAGCCTTGAAAGGCCGAATTGGTCTTGTCTTATACATGCCAAGGACAGATTCTAACCATCGCTACAGCCCCTAGGGCAGCCAAGATCAGAATCCTTCCTTTGGACAGCAAACCAGAAAATTCGAACTCCAAAAATGACTTTATAGAAAAGTTGCTGTATTTTCTCAATTCCAGCGTGCATGGGGCTTGAACTAATAGACCAACGCGATCCTAACACACCCTAGTAAGTTTCTAGGTGCAGCCTTGGGAGCCTAGGATCGAGCCACCCTCCTGAAACAACAAAATATGGAACCCGTGAGGGCACAAAGGAAACCAGAAAATTCTGTACATAATTTTCGAAAGGTGCTGATATAATTTTCGGTTTTCGGTGATCAAAATCATGCACATGTGATGTAAAAATTTCAGTATATGACTTGATTGAGGAGTAAATAAAAACATATGCATGCCTTGGTTTGTTTTGAAAGAAAAACAAACGAAACGACGACGCGGCGCGGCGGAGACGGAGAATTCTTCTTTTGTTTCTACTTTTCTCTCTTGTTTCTTGCTAGGAGTCTCACGATTTTAATCTCTAGTATGCTCTGAAATTTCGAAATAATGGAGAGGGAGAGAATGGCTAGGAGTGAAGGGAAAGTCTACAAATAAAATGGGTAAAATGGCAAGGTCAATCTTTCTATCCTAGAGTTGAGAGATAATGGGAATGATTTAATATCAAAAGATTTTTGAAGGATAATTGAGGGTGCACGTGGTCGATTTTAGTCTAGGAACAAGAGAGAAAATTGCTTAATTATTTAATTGTTGGTGATTTAAAAGTGAGGGAAATTATCTATCAAGAAGAGATTAAGGAAATGAATCAAAGGAATGAGTTGTCAAATATTTTGAATCTAGAAAAGGAGGGGGCCGAAATTCTCTAGATGAAATGGGTAGAAAAATTGCTTAATTACTAATTATTGAGGATTTAAAGTTGAAGGAATTATCTATGCCAAAAAGGGATAAAGAAAGATATCCAAAATTGTGAGTTGTCAAATTTAATTAATCTAGGAAGGAGTGGCCGAAATTTTTTTAGTTAAATGGGGTGAAATATTTCTTAATTATTGAATTTTAAATCTTTAGTGTTTTATCTACCCATTAAATATTTTAATGAATTAATAAATTAATTATTGAACCCAAATGAGCTTATTTATTACTTACCTCAAATTACTTAAATAAATTCTTTAAACATTCTTTTACATTAAATTAACTTATTATTTATCTTAATTAAATTCTGGGAATGTTTTCTTAATATTAAATTTTATCTCAAAACTTCAACTCCAGTCCGGCCTCACTTAAATAGCTGAAAATATAATAACTAAACTACTGCATAAAATAATTAAATTTAAAGAAAATAATTTAAATCCTCATGCATAAAAAATCATTTTAATTTAAATACTAGAAATTATGCATGGCTTATACATAGTTTGATTTACGGGTTCTACAACTCTCCCCCCCTTAAAAGAAATTTCGTCCTCGAAATTAAAACTTACCAAATAACTCGGGATACCGACTCCTCATCTCTGGCTCAGACTCCCACGTAGCTTCCTTCTCTAAATGATTAAGCCATTTGACTTTCGCTTACTTAACCAGCTTGTTCTGAAGCTTCTTCTCCTGTCTGTCTAAGATCTGCACTTGTCTCTCTTCATAAGATAGGTTCGGGGTAAGCTGCAACGGCTCCAAGTTCAAGACATGCGAAGGATTCGCCATATACTTCCTCAGCATAGAGACGTGGAACACATTGTGTACTCCGGCCATATTCGGCGGATGAGCAACACGATAAGCTAACGTCTCAACCCTGTCGAGGATCTCAAATGGTCCGATGAATCTCGGACTGAGCTTTTCTTTCTTCCCAAATCGCATGACACCCTTCATAGGTGCTATTTTCACAAAGACATGGTCACCCACGACAAACTCTAAATCTATCCTCCTCTGATCCGCATAACTCTTCTGTCGACTCTAAGCAGTCCTCATCCTATCACGGATCTTGACTACTACATCGGCAGCCTGCTGAATAATCTCCGGACCCAACTCTGATCTCTCCCCTACTTCATCCCAATGAATAGGAGATCTACACTTACGGCCATACAGTGCTTCCAACGGAGCCATACCTATAGACGCCTGGAAACTGTTGTTATAGATGAACTCTACTAATGGCAAATTCGACTCCCAACTCCCTGAAAAGTCGATGACACAAGCACGGAGAAGATCCTCCAAAATCTGGATAACTCTCTCTGACTGCCCATCTGTCTAAGGGTGGAAAGTTGTGCTAAACAACAACTTCGTACCCACTGTTGAATGCAGACTCTTCCAAAATGCGGAACAAAATCTAGGATCTCTGTCAGATACTATAGAAATGGGAATACCATGAAGTCTGACTATCTCTCGG
The DNA here is from genome assembly GCF_022965805.1 of Primulina eburnea. Taxonomy (NCBI): domain Eukaryota; kingdom Viridiplantae; phylum Streptophyta; class Magnoliopsida; order Lamiales; family Gesneriaceae; genus Primulina; species Primulina eburnea. Next base: position 15,635,478 of record NC_133116.1, read on the forward strand.
ATATACAACTCTGCATACTAAATCATGGTGAAAGTCGTCTTAATAGGCAAGAAGTGTGCTGATTTGGTAAGACGATCAACAATCACCTAGATAGCATTTGATCCTCTGACTGGCTTCGGCAAACCGGTCACGAAGTCCATGGTAACATTCTCCCACTTCCATGCGGGAATAGGAAGAGGCTTGAACAAGCCTGCTGGTCTCTGATGCTTTGCTTTCACTAGCTGGCACGTCAGACACTCGGATACAAAAACCATGATATCCTTCTTCATTCCAGGCCACCAATACAACAACTGTAGATCTTTGTACATTTTCGTACTCCCAGGATTAATGGAGTACGACGACATATGGGCCTCAGATAGAATATCTGCTCGGAACCTACATCCTGTCTCGGTATCTCACAATCCCGTCGCTAACTGTATACAAGACACTGCCCTTGGCCTCATCCCTCTGTTTCCACTTTGCCAACTGCTCATCTGCCGACTCTCCACTTCGAATATGGTCTAAAAGGGAAGACTGAATCGTCAAAGTAGATAGACGAGGAACTCTACCTCGAGGATAAGTCTCTAGATCAAACTTCTGCATCTCAAACTGAAGAGGTCTCGAAATAGCTAGATGAGCCATCACTGCGACTTTCCTGCTCAGTGCATCCACAACTACATTAGCCTTACCCGGGTGGTAGCTAATGTCACAATCATAGTCCTTCACTAGCTCCAACCAACGCCTCTGCCGCATATTCAGCTCTTTCTGCGTAAAGAAGTACATGAGGCTCTTATAGTCGGTAAAGATCTGGCACTTCTCCCCATACAAATAATGCCTCCAAATCTTCAAGGAAAAAACTACGGCGGCCAACTCTAGATCATAGGTAGGGTAGTTCTTCTCATGGATTTTCAACTGCCGGGAAGCATATGCTATCACCTTCCTATGCTGCATCAACACTGCGCCTAGACCGAGCTTCTAAGCATCGGTATACAAAACAAAGTCTCCGGGCCCTGACGGCATGGCCAATACTGGCGCTGAGATAAGAGCTTGCTTCAGAGTATCGAAGCTCTTCTGACACTCATCGCTCCACACGAATTTAACATTCTTCTTTGTCAACGAGGTGAGTGAAACTGCGATGGAGGAGAATCCCTGAATAAACTTCCGATAGTATCCTGCTAGCCCAAGGAAACTACGGATCTCTGATGCATTCTGCGGCACAACCCAATCTTTGACTGCTGCAAATTTCGCTGGATTTACCTCAATACCACTGCTAGAAACAATGTGGCCTAAGAACGTCACCTTCTCTAACCAGAATTCGCACTTACTGAACTTTGCGAATAAATTGTGCTTTTGCAAGGTCTGCAAAACTGTGGTTAGATGTCTGCTGTGATCCTCATGATTCTTTGAGTAGACAAGGATGTCGTCTATGAATACTATCACAAACTGATCAAGATACGGCTGAAATACGCGATTCATGAGATCCATGAATATCGCTGGCGCATTCGTCAAACCGAACGGCATCACAAGGAACTCGAAGTGGCCATAACGAGTTCTAAAAGCAGTCTTGAAACATCGGCATCTTTCACCCTCAACGGGTGATAACCGGAACGCAGATCAATCTTTGAAAATACCGAAGCTCCCTGCAACTGATCAAATAAATCTTCAATCCTCGGAAGTGGGTATTTGTTCTTTACTGTAACCATGTTCAACTCCTGGTAATCAATGCAAAGTCTCATCGTACCATCCTTCTTCTTCACAAACAAGACTTGCGCGCCCCATGGTGAAAAACTCGGGCGAATGAAATCCTTATCCAGAAGTTCCTGAATCTGCTTCTTAAGTTCTGCCATCTCTGTCGGTGCTAATTGGTACGGTGCTTTTGAGATCAGAGCCGTACCTGGCATAAGCTCAATAGAAAACTCCACCTCTCGCTCAGGTGGCATACCAGAGAGGTATTCAGGAAAAACGTCTAGAAAATCTCTAACAATAGGAAAAATGGAGGCTGACTGACTGGGTGCCTCGGGAACGGATATAAAAGTCTCTAAAAACGCCTGACACCCTCTAAGCAAGAGCTTCCTAGCCTGGACACAAGATATCAAACGCGGTATATTAAATTACCTGTTTGGCTCGAATAAGAACTGCTCCATCCCAGGCGGTCGAACTAGAATACATCTTCGTTGGAAGTCGATCAAAACTCTGTTCCTTAATAGCCAGTCCATCCCCAGAATGATGTCAAACTCTTGCATCGGCAGAACGATAGGATCCGCATAAACAAGATTGCCATGAAGCTCGAGGTCTATGTCTCGGATCACATTAGTAGCTGCCATCTCCTCACCAGAAGGCAATACTACTGAATATGCTATATCTAGCCCAATGGTCTTGACCTTAAGAAAGTTATCAAAGGTCTCCGAAATAAACGAGTGAGTATCCCCTGAGTCTATTAAGGCTTTCGTAGCTGAACCCGCTATAAAAATTCTCCCTGAAAGGTTGGAACGCTAAGTTGAACCCAATAGTTACAAGAACTAAACTTATAGACATGCAAAGATCAGCGTTATCCTAAACTAAATTCCCACAAATAACACTGATTAGAGCATGCAATCCTATCATCAATTATAAGTTCAAAACCTCAATCCGAAACATAAATTCCCAAAACATTGAATTTAGAATATTAACTTAAAGCTTTAAGATACCTGTCATGAGCATGGTGTCTGGGTTCGTCTCCGCTGCATAGAGAGCAAAGACTCTGCCTTGGATAGGCAGACTCCCCTGTGGGCATTGCTGCAGCAAGTGGTCTGGACTACTACACTTGTAAAACTTCCCGGAACCATACATACACGCTCCAGCATGGCGGCGTGTGCACCTAGGACAGACTGGGTGCTCAAAAGTCCTCGGGACTGCACGTCCCTGCTGCTGCTGCCGCTGTCCTCTGTTCTTGGGTGGGCCATGAAAAGGCCTCTTGTTCTGATGTTGCTGCTGAGGAGGAGAACGGTGTGGCATCTGGACTGGGCGCTTGCCCTGGCGGTCTCTCTCTATGTCCTGTTGTTCCTGCTCTGCAGCTAGAACTCTGGAGACGGAAACATCATAAGTAGTAGGGCCCGCCACCCTAACATCGGGTGCAAGTTCGGTCGCAGACCATCTAGAAAATGCCTCAACTTTGCTCCAGCATCATTTGCTATTATGGGCACGAAATGGCAACCCCTCTCAAACTTACGGACGAACTCCGTAAAAGTCAACTCTCCCTACCTCAGGGTCATGAACTCCCTGGTCAATCTAGAATCCACTTCTTTAGTAAAATATTTGGAGTAAAACACCTCTGTGAAGCGCGTCCAGCTCAGCGTAGCCAAGTTCAAAGCTACTGATGCTCCTTCCCACCAGAGGCGTGCGTCTCCTCCAAATAGATATGTCGAACAACGAACTCTGTCCGCATCCTCAAGCTCCATAAACTCAAAGATAACCTCGAGGGACTTGATCCAGCCCTCGGCAATCATAGGATCGGAAGTCCCTGAGAACTCCTTCGGCCTCATCTTCATGAAGCGCTCATAGGTAGCCTCGGGCCCTGTCGGCCTGGCTGTCACAGTTTTGTCCCCCGCAAACTATGCGAAGAACTGAGTCATCCCAGCTAAAATCTGGGCATTCATATCCGGTGGAGGTGGAGGTGGTAAATCTCTCTCCTGCCTCTGGTTCTCACCGTCCTCCTGGCGAGGCTCATCCTCTCTCGTGCGCTAAAGAATGCGTCTAGGAGGCATACTGTTCCATACATAACCCATACGTAACTAACATGCATAATCTCTATTATTTCTTTAAATTTAAATAAATACTGCATAATAAAAATCTGAACGTAAAATATTTAATGAAAACATGCTGTTAAAATAATTCATGTTTTAAAAGAAATGCGTAAACGTAAAACTTACAGACCGAAGACGTGACTTCGTGAGCTTCTCGAGGTCAGTAGTAGTACAACCCTTTACAAGAACCTGGCTCTGATACCAACTGTAGAGGCCCGAAATTTCGTACTTGAAAATTTGCGGAATAATTTAAAAATTTTCTTTAAAAGTAATTAACTTGTCACAATTACAAAATAAACTGAATAAAAGTTTTAATAGTTAATCTAACAACGAAATAAAAGTTTAAATGTCAAAATAGCAGCAGAAGTAAATATCTGTTTCAAAACAACAACTTAAAATTAATTCATCATAAAAAAATGAGTTTGCAGAAAATAATAGATAAACTGATAAATGTGGTCCTCGGGTTCCTACTACTGCCGACCCAAGATGGCTCACTGGTCCCCCTCCCCGGTCCCGACCTCATCAGTACCTACAACAATAAAGTCTAGTGAGTCTAAAGACTCATCATTCATATATCTTAAATAACAAGTAAATATGTCATAAAAATTTCATGCCGTGTAAAGATATCATATTGTAAAGCGTGACGTGAAAATATCTTGTCATGAGTAATTATAAATACGTGCATAACTGAACTGAAAATCGTAAGTGAAATGTTTGTTCAATCGAGCCCTGTCATAAAATAGTGTATCATAATTTTCTATTGAGAATATGTTCTACGCAAGTGGCCTATAAACTGAAATGAATCGTCTTATCAGACTAAACCACAGTATAATGGGCGGTAGAGATAATCACAGCCCTTGGACTGGATATCCGTACCAATACATGAACATGAACCGGTCAGTGACCACCAGGTGAAGTAATAATCCCATGATAAGCTGCTATCCCATGAAGTGAGGTGGCCACGAGCAATATCGCATATATCTCAAAAATAGACTTTTATATTTTATGCACGTAATATAATTAAATAACATAATTAAATATCCTGTATTAATTTACCAAATGGGTTGGGTCTTTCCTAGGCTCGCTGCGACCTAAATCTAACATGAGACAATTGCAATTAATCTTACTTGACCAACGTTTCATAATTGAGCCCAAAAACGAGACAATTATGCCCAACGACTTAGTATTTAATCATGACTCCGTGCCAACCCGAACCAACACCGAACCATCATTTAGTCATGATTAAAATAGACCTAAAATGATGAAATAATGCTCCTAACGTTCCAGTACTCAAAATTTGTGGAATGGAGGCCAAAAACATGAAACGCTCTTTCGAGAGTCATTTTGGCACATTGCACCGTAATTTCTCGTACAACCTCTAAACTTAACCAAATCACAAACGGCCTAAAACATGACCTTCCTAACATGATGAGGTACTGTCCAGTCCAAGGCCATAGGCTAAAAGACAACCAAAAACTCAAACTAGCCTCTGAACCTAAGCACAACTTGCTGTCACAAAAATATAGCAGCCGCGCTTGCACTTTCTTGCGTCGTTTGTGAGGCTAATGGCCATTGGGCTTGAACCACCGACCAGAGCCTCTTACCAAAATCCTAAGGTGTGGATTGAACCATGGCTAAGGGCCTTCGGCCAGCCACAATCCAAGCAACAACCGAAACAAGCCACATGTTCCACCCGAGAACCAAATCTGCGCGTGCGGGGTGTCTTGCTTGTTTGCTGTCAGACTCCGGATCCAATGGCTATGAGGTTAACCATGGTCCATGCTAGACATGATAAGGTGTTTCATGAGTCATGGCTAAGGGCTAGAAGCCAACCACAACCCACTTGGCACCATAAATTCGAAACACAACACACGCAAAAACAACCAGAATTTTCAGGACCGAAGGGGTTGTTCTTATTTTGTTTGAAAACCGATGCAACCATGGACCAAGCCTTGAAAGGCCGACTTTGTCTCATCTTAGTTATGCCAAGGAGAGATTCTAACCATGGCTACAGCCCCTAGGGCAGCCAAGATCAGAATCCTTCCTTTGGACAGCAAACCAGAAAATTCGAACTCCACAAATGACTTTATAGAAAAGTTGCTGTATTTTCTCAATTCCAGCGTGCATGGGGCTTGAACTAATGGACCAACGCGATCCTAACACACCCTAGCACGTGTCTAGGTGCAGCCTTGGGAGCCTAGGATCGAGCCACCCTCCTGAAACAACAAAACATGGAACCCGTGAGGGCACAAAGGAAACCAGAAAATTCTGTACATAATTTTCGAAAGGTGCTGATATAATTTTCGGTTTTTGGTGATCAAAATCATGCACATGTGATGTAAAAATTTCAGTATATGACTTGATTGAGGAGTAAATAAAAACATATACATGCCTTGGTTTGTTTTGAAAGAAAAACAAACGAAACGACGACGCGGCACGGCGGAGACGGAGTGTTCTTCTTTTGTTTCAACTTTTCTCTCTTGTTTCTTGCTAGGAGTCTCACCATTTTTGTCTCTAGTATGCTCTGAAATTTTGAAATAATGGAGAGGGAGAGAATGGCTAGGAGTGAAGGGAAAGTCTACAAATAAAATGGGTAAAATGGCAAGGTCAATCTTTCTATCCTAGAGTTGAGAGATAATGGGAATGATTTGATATCAAAAGATTTTTGAAGGATAATTGAGGATGCACATGTTCGATTTTTAGTCTAGGAACAAGGGAGAAAATTGCTTAATTATTTAATTGTTGGTGATTTAAAAGTGGGGGAAATTATCTATCGAGAAGAGATTAAGGAAATGAATCAAAGGAATGAGTTGTCAAATATTTTGAATCTAGAAAAGGAGGGGGCCGAAATTCTCTAGATGAAATGGGTAGGAAAATTTCTTAATTACTAATTATTGAGAATTTAAAGTTGGAGGAATTATCTATGCAAAGAAGGGATAAAGAAAGATATCCAAAATTTTGAGTTGTCAAATTAATTAATCTAGGAAGGAGTGGCCGAAATGTGATGCCTAAGATTTTATATCGTGTTAAATTACGATTATTAATTTGTAATCGAGACGATTATGAAAGGGCTAACCGAGACACGAATTAAAAGTTTGTATGCGAAGTTGTTGGTGCGAGAGCTGAAGGTCTCGCGCATATGCGCGAGTAGTGTAGAAGCCCATGGTGCAGAACAGAATAATAGGCACACATGCACGACTATATGCGCGCAAATGCGCGAGAGGTCCAGAGAGGTTCGCATACATGCGCGACTTGGATTCGCGCACATGCGCGAGGGTACCCGAGACTTGGAAAATTTGAGCAGTGGCCTCGCGCATATGCGCCGAGTAGGGCGCGCATATGCGCGAGTCTCCGTGAAGCTACGCCCAGACAGAATGTCTCGCAGATATGCGCGGAAGGTGGTCGCGCATATGCGCGAGACGTGTGCTACAAAGATTGAGCCACTTGTCCATTGGCATGTACTTGCATATATATATATATACACATTAATTCTTAATAATTCAGAAGAAAGAAAACAAAAGCTTAGGGGGAAAATTGCTTTTGAATTTCAGAATTTGATTTACGATCAATCCGTCAATCCAAACTTGAATCCGAGTACGGCACCGTGTTCCTAGCAATGACAGCTACGACAGGACGTACGTTTTGTTACGTTTTGTTATGATTTGAAATTATGCTATGTCCAGAATCAGATACGATTCATATATAGTGTTCTTGACATAGTAGACATCATAGAATCGAAGTCAGATTAAGAAACAGATTGATTATGGAATTGTTATGAATTTCAGAGTTAAATTGACTGAGATGTGATGTCAGATTTGTACGGTGGTTGATTATAAGTTAATAGAACTGGTATAGACTGATATGGTATTACCAGTATCGCAAGATTGTACTGTTGTATAGTCAAAATCTGATAAAACAGAGATTTCGTGATTTGATTAGAATATTGATACAGTATATTGATATTGTCATTGCCAGATTGAACAGTGACAGACTTTGAGTCAAGACTTCAATTGTATCAGAACGACAGCAAGAAAGGTATAAATAAATGTTGATTCGGGATTGCACAACTCGAGTTAGGTTTGACTTGAGTTTCCCAAAATCACATACTTTATTTTATTGCATTGATATTTGCAAATTATCAGATTGATATGTTTAGTCTATTTAATTATAGCAGAGCCAGAGTTTGAGTCTAGGGCAGATCAGCCTAGCTAGGGCAGAACCGCCGAGTCTTTGTCAGAACCGCGAAGACTCTAGACTTACGGTGTATCGATGAGCTTAGATGTAGATCGAAGTCTATTGTAGACATTCGATACAGCATACCAAAATCTAAATTAGATCGGGATTCCTAGATTAGAAATAAGTTCAGATAAGATCATAAGTCATTGACTTAAATACAAATTCGTATTGGTTCATGTAATCAGATTGAATACATGTTTTAATGATTGTTTATGCTTTTATATATGTTTTATATGATTGCATTGCTACATTGTTTATACTGGGATATTTATATCTCACCGAAGTTATCCGGCTGTTGTCTTGTTTGTATGTGTGCATGGCAACAGGTGGGACAGGTTGAGGGTCACAAAGGTGAAGAAAGATCGAGATTAGAGTGGTGATTCCGGACTTGGATATAGATAGGTTTTATTACTTGATTGTAGTAGTTGAACCTAGTTTTGAACTAGATGTATGTTATACAGGATTTGTATTATTATACTGGTTTGTATAATAGAATAATTCCATTACCTTCCGTATTTTAAAAAAAAAAATTTAGATCCTGTTTATCTTAATTGATTGAATTAGTCCCAATGATGATTAAGAAGATGATTAGCGTCCGGGTCCCCACAACAGGTGGTATCAGATCGATAGATCCTTTAGATTAAGATAGAAGAGGCTAGTGAGCGGGGTAGATTGAGGTTTTCTTTCCTGCTTTTGAATGCTAGCATGTCTTACTGCTTTAATACATGTTACTTCTTTATCTGATTTGATATAGTAATATGTTTTATTAAGACTGGATCAGCACCGATTCTAGATCAGTAGTAAGATGATCAGAGGAGGATTGAAACAGAATTATGGTATTTGTTACTAATCTATTTGGTTATCAGATATGCCTCCGAGATGAGTACCAGAACAGGGAAGTACATCAAATCCTCCAATGGATGTCACCCCGACTCCAATGGAAACGTTACTGAAACGATTTCAGTCATTTCGTCCGCCGACTTTGAAAGGAACAGAGAACGCTGTGGAGTGTGAGAGTTGGCTTGATGATATAGAGATGCTGCTCGAATCCTTGGAGTATACAGATGAGAGGAGAGTGAAATTGACTGGACACCAGTTACACGATGTTGCAAAGGGCTGCTGGATTACGAGAAAAAGAGCCTGGGAGCATAGAGGTACGACTATTACCTGGAATATATTTAGAACTGAATTTTACCAACGTTTCTTTCCAGTGTCGTATCGAAAGGACAAGGGAGCGGAGTTTGCCAATCTAAGGCAGGGACAGATGAACATAGAAGAGTACGTGTCCAAGTTCTCCTCCTTGCTGAAATTTTCTCCACATGTAGCTGACAGCGAGGAAGCTACTGCCGACCAGTTCATCAATGGCCTGAACCCCGAAATTTTCACATTGGTGAACACAGGGCGACCGAATAATTTTACTGACGTCCTGAACAGAGCTAAGGGAGCAGAAGCCGGTCTGATGAGACAGAAAGGGGCTTTATTTGTGCCTCCAGCACCAAGACCACAGCAACCACCTCCCAGATTTGAGGGTGGCAGCAGCAGTGGAGGGAAGAAGGAATTTTTGAAAGCCAGGGGAAAGCAATTCAAGAAATCTGGCAGCAGTTCTTCCAGCTCCGGTGGTTTCAGACAGAGCCAGAGTTACACTGGAGTTTATTGCAAGACTTGCGGAGGAAGACATGCAACTGAACAATGCCAGGGAGTGACTGTTAGTTGGAACATTTGTAAACAGCCGGGACACTTTGCTAAAGTGTGTCCACAGAGAGGTTCCCAAAGATCTCAGGGAGCCGAGTTGTAAGGCTCGAGAATTATCAGCTGTTATGGATGTGAGATTCACAAGTTGGAGAATGCATGACATTTAAATTGAAATTGTGAGGTTTGGGCTGAAGCCATACCGCACCCGCGGTGTTAGAGATACAGCACCCGCGGTACATTGAGAAGAAATTGGTGAATTTGTGCGAAGCCACACCGCACCCGCGGTGCTAACAGGACCGCACCTGCGGTGATGAGACCGCACCCGCGATCATGCAGGGACCGCACCCGCGGTCTAAGAATTTCGGAAAATGCAAGATGTGCCGTGGGCACAGCGCACCCGCGCTACTAGTGTACCGCACCCGCGGTCGTGCGTGTCATTTGAAAAATAATAACACTTGTGCTTGAGCATGCAATATAGATATGTGTCTCCTTCCTCTTTCATTTCAGAACCTGAGAGCCGAGGAAATGTTTGGGAGAAAGCTTCATGTTCTTTTGATTTTCAACTTGTGCTTTTGAATGATTTTGTGTTCCGATTTTAATTCCAAGTTGAGATTATTGTTCCTTACACCAAGAGCTATCTAAGGATGTAAGTATATTCCATTTTCAGTATGATTCAGATTGCAGATGTTGGGGAAATCATGATTTTGTTGCGAATATGTGTTCTTGATATATAGAGCATCGTATATTCGTTGTCAGAGTGATTTTTGGACACAGTATGCTATTGTTTCGATTTTCAGCATGTATTTGTGAAGAATATATCGATTTTCAGAGTTGAAGAGGATTACGTCATTGATATTGTAATGTTGATGAGATTTTGATATTGTTATATGTTGAAATGGAGTTATTGGTATCGAAGAAATACGCCGTTATGCCGTCGATTGTTACCGAGACGGAGTATGATTAAGTATTGACTTGTGCAAGATTTTGATATGAGTTATGTTTTGATAGAGTGCATTGTTACATTTCCATTTCAGATTTGAAGTGACAGGTTTGACATTTAATTCAAGATCTCGACACAGACAGTGCGACAAGAAAGGTATAATTCATGTGGTCACGGGATTGCACAACTCGATTCAGATTTGATACGAGTTTCCCTAAATCACATACTAGATTGTTATTACATTTCATTATGTAATGCCTTGTTTATTGATTTATAGTCGAGTCCTGAGATAGGAGATATTGGCAGACTGGCCAAAACTAGACGTTTCGGTGTATCGACGCATAGGAGTAGATTTGCTCTATGTGTAGACCCTCGATACAGAGTTGACCGAAGTCTAGGAATAAGATGTACCGTCGCCCCGATTGGTTGAGTAGGTGACAAACCGTCTTATTCACACCGGGATCCCTAGATTAGAAATGAGTCGAGTCAAGATTTAAATGTTGAATACAGATTTGTATTCTTCTACATGTTAGATTTACATTCATGTTACTTGTTATATGCTATGCATTTGTAGATGATTATTACATTGCATGCATCCATGTTTTATACTGGGATATGTTCTCACCGGAGTTATCCGGCTGTTGTCGTGTCTGTATGTGTGCATGGCAACAGGTGGGGCAGGATCTGGGTCTCGAGCTAGATGAGAGATTGATGATAGCGTGGAGATCTCGGGCGTGGAAGATTACTAGTGTTTCCTACTAGACTTGTACTATTTATGGTTGTGGTTGTTATTTGAGCACTAGTGTATGCTTGTACGAACAGACTTGTATGTACTTGATGCTGTTTAATTATTATAAAGATATGTCATGTTTTGATTATACATTTGAATAAATGTTAAAAGCAAATTTTGACCCACATTTTCGAACAAAGATCCAATTAAATCCCAAAAGAATTGATTTAGAGCCCGGGTCCCCACAACAGGTGGTATCAGAGCAGTAGGTTCTGTAGACTGAGATAGAATAGAATGAGCGGGGTAGATCGAATCATCTTACTTGCTTTTGAGATGCTAGCATGATTATTGATTTCCCTATTATATGTTGTGTTGTATTATCTGAATTGATTTACAGCATTTCAAGCCTGAATCAGAACCGATTCTCGATCAGAGTCTATGATCAGAGGAAGGCTGAGACAGATGATATTGATTGTGTACTAATCAGTTTGATAATCAGATCTATGCCGCCTAGACGTATACCACAGCCAGAGCAGGGTAGCACATCAGGTGCACAGATGGATGTCACCGCTACACCGATGGAGACCTTATTGAAGAGATTTCAGTCTTTCCATCCGCCTACCTTGAAGGGCACAGAGAATGCAGTAGAGTGCGAGAGCTGGCTTGATGATATCGAGATGCTGTTTGAGTCTTTGGCATATACTGATGAGCGACGTGTGAAGTTGATAGGGCATCAGATGCAAGAGGTTGCCAAGAGTTGGTGGTTGACTACGAAGAGAGCCTTGGAGCACCGAGGCATTGATATCACATGGAAAGTCTTTAAAGATGAGTTCTATCAGCGCTTCTTCCCCGTTTCCTACCGAAAAGATAAAGGAGCTGAATTTGCGAATTTGAAGCAGGGACAGTGGAACATCGAGGAGTATGTGGCTAAATTTTCTGCATTGTTACGATTTGCACCGCATGTGGCCGGGAACGACGAGGCAGTGGCCGATCAGTTCATCAACGGGCTGAACCCCGATGTCTTTACCTTGGTGAACACGGGCCGGCCTAGTACTTTTGCAGAGGCATTGAACCGAGCGAAGGGAGCAGAGGCTGGCTTGATCAGGCAGCGAGGGGCTTCCTACGGTGTTCAGGGGCAGAGACCGCCACAGCCTACTACCGTACAGTTTCCACCACCTCCTCCTCGTTTCGATAGTAGATCTAGTGGTAGTGGCAAGAAGGAATTTTTGAAAGCTAAGGGTAAACAGTTTAAGAAGTCCGGGAGTAGTTCATCGAGTTCGAGTGGATCTCGACAGAGAGGTCAGGGTTCAGATTACAGTGGCATATATTGTATCTCGTGTGGAGGATGACATGCGACGGAGCAGTGTCAAGGAGTTATGGGAAGTTGCAACATCTGTAGGCAACAGGGACATTTCGCTAGAGTTTGTCCCCAGAGAGGTGCACCACGATTCCAGAGTGCAGGGTCATCAGCACCAGTGCCACAGATGGAGAGACAGGCATCCTCTGTACACTCCTTCCAGCCACCCTCCACACAGACCCAGCAGAGACCAGGAGGTAGTCAGACGGTGAGTCAGCCTCCCAGACAGCAGGCACGTGTCTTTGCCCTGACAGAGGAGCAGGCGCAGGAGGCGCCAGATGACGTCATTGCAGGTAACTGTTTTCTTTGCGGTTATCCTGCATATGTGTTGATAGACACAGGGGCATCTCATACATTCATATCTGAACATTTTGCATTAAGACATTCATTGCCTGTTGAGTCGATGTCTACGGTAGTGTCTATAGCTTCTCCGTTGGGAAGTGGTTTGATATCTGTGACTACTGTTAGACACTGTATGCTTCAGTTTGAGGGGCATGAGATCGATCTTGATTGTGTAGTACTTGGTTTAGTTGATTTTGATTGTATAGTTGGTATAGACATGTTGACCAAGTACAGGGCCACTGTAGATTGTTTCCACAAGATTTTCAGATTCAGACCCGAAATGACAGATGAGTGGAAATTCTACGGCAAGGGTTCCAGATCTCGGATTCCCTTAGTATCTGCTCTGACTATGAGTAGATTGCTTCAGAGAGGAGCAGAGGGCTTTCTCGTATATTCAGTAGACCTCCTGAAGTCGAGCCCAGCATTGGCAGATTTGCCAGTGGTTTGCGAGTTTGAAGATGTTTTTCCTGATGAGATTCCAGGGTTGCCTCCGGTTCGAGAGGTAGATTTTAGCATAGATCTTGTGCCAGGCAGTGTTCCTATTTCGAGAGCTCCGTATAGGATTATTAGACCGAGTGTATCACCTTGGGGTGCTCCGGTGCTATTCGTTTGAAAGAAAGATGGTTCGATGCGACTGTGTATTGATTATAGGCAGTTGAACAAGGCAACAGTGAAGAACAAGTATCCTTTGCCTCGCATCGACGACTTGTTTGATCAGTTACAGGGATCGTCTGTATACTCGAAGATTGATTTGAGATCAGGGTATCATCAGCTCAGAGTTAGAGACATTGATATTCCGAAGACTGCATTCCGAACCAGGTATGGAAATTACGAGTTTGTTGTTATGCCTTTCGGTTTGACGAATGCACCAGCGGTGTTTATGAGTTTGATGAACCGCATTTTTCAGAGATATTTAGATGATTTTGTGATTGTGTTCATTGATGATATTTTGGTATATTCGAAGAGTCTGACTGAGCATGCAGATCATCTGAGAATCGTATTGAAGACGTTGAGAAATGAGCAGTTGTATGCCAAACTGTCTAAGTGCGAATTTTGGCTGAGACAGGTTGTATTTTTGGGTCACATTATATCTGGAGAGGGTATTGCGGTAGATCCGAGTAAAGTTGAGGCTGTGATCAGTTGGCCGAGACCGATTTCTGTGCCGGAGATACGCAGTTTCATGGGTCTAGCCGGGTATTATCGTCGTTTTATCCGAGATTTTTCCAGTATAGCGAAGCCTATCACTCAGTTGACCCAGAAGAATATGCCATTTGTGTGGTCTGAAGATTGTGAAGCTAGTTTTGTAGAGCTGAAGAAGAGGCTGACCAGTGCGCCTGTCTTGACGATTCCTTCAGGTACAGGTGAGTTCGTGGTATACTGTGACGCATCTCACAGAGGGCTAGGATGTGTTCTTATGCAGCGAGGGCACGTGATAGCATACGCCTCTAGACAGCTGAAGCCGCACGAGACTCGTTACCCGATTCATGATCTTGAATTGGCGGCGATTGTTTTTGCACTCAAGATCTGGCGTCATTATCTGTATGGCGAAAAATTTGAGATCTATTCCGATCATAAGAGCCTGAAGTACCTATTTTCTCAGTCAGAGTTGAACATGAGGTAGCGACGATGGCTTGATCTACTGAAAGATTTTGATTGCGAGATCAAGTACTATCCAGGGAAGTCGAATGCAGCGGCAGACGCCTTGAGTCGAAAGGTATGTGCTCTTTCCTTATCGACTGTAGGTGTATCGAATTTAGTAGAGGATTGTTGCTTGTCTGGGTTGACATTTGATACAGATAGTAGACCGTTGCGACTTGCTGTGATTCAGATTGAGCCAGATCTGATTTTGAGGATCAAAGAAGCGCAGAGAATCGATCCGAGCGTTCAGAAATCGATCGATATGGTCAGAACTGGTCATATATCAGAGAATCAGGTTAGAGATTCTGTTCTGTATGTGAATAACCGCTTAGTAGTGCCAGAGGTTTCAGATTTGAGACGACAGATCATGTCAGAGGCACACTGTAGTCGGTTCAGCATTCATCCTAGAGGCAGGAAGATGTACAATGACTTGAAGACGCAATTCTGGTGGAAGCAAATGAAGACAGACATTGCAGAATTTGTGTCTAAATGTCTAAATTGCCAGCAGGTGAAGGCAGAAAGAAAGAAGCCCGGAGGATTACTTCAGAGTTTGTCTGTTCCTGAATGGAAATGGGACCACATTTCCATGGATTTCGTGACGAAGTTACCTCGATCTTCGTGGGGCTGTGACGCGATTTGGGTTGTGATAGACAGACTGACCAAATCAGCGTGCTTTATTCCGTACAGAATGACCTATCGACACGATCAAATGGCAGAGTTGTATGTCAGAGAGGTCGTCAGATTGCACGGTGTGCCGAAGTCGATCGTATCAGATCGTGATCCACGATTTACTTCTCACTTTTGGCACAGCTTACAGCAGGCTTTGGGTACGACTTTACACCTGAGCACTGCTTATCATCCTCAGACGGACGGACAGTCAGAGCGGACTATCCAGACTTTAGAGGATATGCTGAGAGCTGTAGTACTAGACTTTGGTACTAGTTGGCAAGATTCATTGCCGTTGTGTGAGTTTTCATACAACAACAGCTATCAGACTAGTATTGAGATGGCACCGTTCGAAGCTTTGTATGGTAAGAAGTGCAGATCTCCGTTGTACTGGGATGATATCTCTGAGGTACCGGAGTTAGGGCCTGATATGATTCTTTAGATGACCGAGAAAGTGAAGATCATTCAGAGGAGAATGAAGACAGCACAGGATAGACAAGCGAAGTAGGCCAATGTCAGACGCAGACCGTTGGCATTCGAGCAGAGAGACAGAGTATTTTTGAAGATTTCACCTTTCAGAGGCGTTGTCAGATTTGGCAAGCGAGGAAAGTTGTCTCCTAGATACGTCGGTCCATATGAAATTCTTGAGAAGATTGGCGATCGAGCTAACAGACTTGCTCTTCCTCCTTCACTGTCCGGTATACATGACGTTTTTCATGTATCGATGTTGCGCCGATACATGCCGGATGATTCTTATGTTATTCAACCTGACGAAGCCGAGCTAGATCAGACTCTGAGCTATGTTGAAAGACCGATACAGATTCTTGATCGGAAAGAGAAACAGCTTAGAACCAAGACCATTCCGCTTGTGAAGGTTCAGTGGAGTCGTCATGGCATCGAGGAAGCAACTTGGGAGACAGAGTTTGATATGAGGCAGAAACATCCTGAGCTATTTATATGACGTGAGTCCTCCTTTCAATTTTGATTATACTGTGTTGTATATACTTGTATGATTATTTGCTTACGAGTTCGAGGACGAACTCTTGTCTAAGAGGGGGAGAAATGTAAGGCTCGAGAATTATCAGCTGTTATGGATGTGAGATTCACAAGTTGGAGAATGCATGACATTTAAATTGAAATTGTGAGGTTTGGGCCGAAGCCATACCGCACCCGCGGTGTTAGAGATACAGCACCCGCGGTACATTGAGAAGAAATTGGTGAATTTGTGCGAAGCCACACCGCACCCGTGGTGCTAACAGGACCGCACCCGCGGTCATGCAGGGACCGCACCCACGGTCTAAGAATTTCGGAAAATGCAAGATGTGCCGTGGGCACAGCGCACCCGCGCTACTAGTGTACCGCACCCGCGGTCGTGCGTGTCATTTGAAAAATATTAACACTTGTGCTTGAGCATGCAATATAGATATGTGTCTCCTTCCTCTTTTATTTCAGAACCTGAGAGCCGAGGAAATGTTTGGGAGAAAGCTTCATGTTCTTTTGATTTTCAACTTGTGCTTTTGAATGATTTTGTGTTCCGATTTTAATTCCAAGTTGAGATTATTGTTCCTTACACCAAGAGCTATCTAAGGATGTAAGTATATTCCATTTTCAGTATGATTCAGATTGTAGATGTTGGGGAAATCATGATTTTGTTGCGAATATGTGTTCTTGATATATAGAGCATCGTATATTCGTTGTTAGAGTGATTTTTGGACACAGTATGCTATTGTTTCTATTTTCAGCATGTATTTGTGAAGAATATATCGATTTTCAGAGTTGTAGAGGATTACGTCATTGATATTGTAATGTTGATGAGATCTTGATATTGTTATATGTTGAAATGGAGTTATTGGTATCGAAGAAATACGCCGTTATGCCGTCGATTGTTACCGAGACGGAGTATGATTAAGTATTGACTTGTGCAAGATTTTGATATGAGTTATGTTTTGATAGAGTGCATTGTTACATTGCCATTTCAGATTTGAAGTGACAGGTTTGACATTTAATTCAAGATCTCGACACAGACAGTGCGACAAGAAAGGTATAATTCATGTGGTCACGGGATTGCACAACTCGATTCAGATTTGATACGAGTTTCCCTAAATCACATACTAGATTGTTATTACATTTCATTATGTAATGCCTTGTTTATTGATTTATAGTCGAGTCCTGAGATAGGAGATATTGGCAGACTGGCCAAAACTAGACGTTTCGGTGTATCGACGCATAGGAGTAGATTTGCTCTATGTGTAGACCCTCGATACAGAGTTGACCGAAGTCTAGGAATAAGACGCACCGGGATCCCTAGATTAGAAATGAGTCGAGTCAAGATTTAAATGTTGAATACAGATTTGTATTCTTCTACATGTTAGATTTACATTCATGTTACTTGTTATATGCTATGCATTTGTAGATGATTATTACATTGCATGCATCCATGTTTTATACTGGGATATGTTCTCACCGGAGTTATCCGGCTGTTGTCGTGTCTGTATGTGTGCATGGCAACAGGTGGGGCAGGATCTGGGTCTCGAGCTAGATGAGAGATTGATGATAGCGTGGAGATCTCGGGCGTGGAAGATTACTAGTGATTCCTACTAGACTTGTACTACTTATGGTTGTGGTTGTTATTCGAACACTAGTGTATGCTTGTACGAACAGACTTGTATGTACCTGATGCTGTTTAATTATTATAAAGATATGTCATGTTTTGATTATACATTTCAATAAATGTTAAAAGCAAATTTTTGACCCACATTTTCGAACAAAGATCCAATTAAATCCCAAAAGAATTGAGTTAGAGCCCGGGTCCCCACACGAGTCATCGGGATCAGCAGCACAGACTGAGAGACGATCAGCTGCTGTTCACACATTCCACCCAGCACCATCTCAATCACAGCAGAGGCCAGGAGGTAGCCAGACTGTTAGCCAGCCTCCTAGACAGTAGGCCAGAGTATTCGCTTTGACATAGGAGCAGGCCCAGGAAGCACCAGATGATGTTGTGGCAGGTAACTGTTCTTTATGTGGTTACCCTGCTTATGTATTGATTGATACTGGTGCTTCACATACATTTATTTCTGATCGATTTGCATTAAGTCATGCATTGCCTGTAGAGTCTTTAGCTACTGTAGTGTCTGTCTCTTCGCCTTTGGGGATAGGTTTGATATATGTGAACTCTGTTAAGCATTGTGTACTACAGTATGACGGGCATGAGATTGAATTAGATTGCATCGTACTTGGGTTGTCCGATTTTGATTGTATTGTCGGTATTGACATGCTGATCAAGTACAGAGCGACAGTTGATTGTTTCCAAAAGATAGTGAGATTTAGACCAGATATGGATGAAGAGTGGAAATTCTACGGTAAGAGTTCTAGATCGAGAATTCCTTTAATATCCGTATTATCTATGACTCGATTGTGACACAAAGGAGCAGAGGGGTTCCTTGTATATTTTGTAGATTTACTGAAGTCGAGTTCAGCATTGGCAGACCTGCCAGTGGTACGTGAGTTCGCTGACGTCTTCCCAGATGAAATCCCGGGATTACCTCCAGTTAGAGAGATAGACTTCAGCATAGAATTGATGCCAGGAACAGTACCGATTTCTAGAGCTCCATACAGAATGGCACCAGTTGAATTGAAAGAATTAAAGGATCAGCTGGAAGACTTACTGGCCAAGGGGTACATCAGACCGAGTGTTTCTCCTTGGGGTGCTCCACTATTGTTTGTCAGAAAGAAAGATGGTTCGATGAGACTCTTCATCGACTATCGGCAACTGAACAAGGCAACGATAAAGAATAAATATCCTTTGCCTCGTATTGATGATTTATTCGATCAATTGCAGGGTTCTTCCGTATATTCCAAAATGGATTTAAGATCGGGATATCATCAGCTGAGAGTCAGAGATTCTGATATCTCAAAGACAGCATTCAGAACCAGGTATGGACACTATGAATTTATTGTCATGCCATTTGGTCTGACGAATGCTCCAGCTGTATTTATGGGATTGATTAACCATAAATATCTCGATGATTTTGTGATTATTTTCATCGATGATATTTTGATTTATTCAAAGAATATGAGTGAGCATGCTGAGCATCTAAGAACTGTTGCGAATTTTAAGGGCTGAGAAGTTATATGCTAAACTGTTTAATGTGAGTTTTGGTTAAGACAGGTAGTATTTCTGGGTCATATTATATCCGGAGATGGGATATCAGTGGATCCTAGTAAAGTGGAAGCCGTGATTTCTTGGCCAAGACCGACGACCATGCCCGAAATTCGCAGTTTTATGGGTTTAGCGGGATATTACCGTCGTTTCATTAAAGATTTCTCGAGTATAGCTAAACCAATTACTCAGCTGACTCGAAAGAATGCTCCATTTGTTTGGTCTGAAGAATGCGAGACCAGTTTTCTGTAGTTAAAGAAGAGGTTGACCAGTGTCCCGGTGTTGACTATCCCATCAGGTACTGGTGATTTTGTGGTTTATTGCGACGCTTCTCACAGAGGGTTGGGATGTGTTTTGATGCAGCGAGGGCATGTTATTGCTTATGCCTCAAGACAGCTTAAACCACATGAGACCCGTTATCCAATTCATGACCTAGAATTGGCAGCCATTGTCTTTGCATTAAAGATATGGCGACATTACCTTTACGGGGAGAAGTTTGAGATATATTCTAATCATAAGAGTTTAAAATATCTGTTTTCACAATCTGAATTGAATATGAGGTAACGAAGATGGCTTGATTTGCTTAAAGACTTTGATAGTGAAATCAAATACTATCCAGGAAAGTCTAATGCAGCAGCAGACGCACTGAGTCGAAAGATATGTTCTTTATCCTTATCGACGATTGGTGTTTCAAATTTGATAGAAGATTGATGTTTGTCTGGATTAGCATTTGAAACAGATTATCGACCGTTGAGACTTTATACGGTGCAAGTAGAACCTGAACTGATTATGAGAATCAAGGAAGATCAGAAAGTTGATCAGAATATACAGAAATCAGTAATGATGGTTAGAACAGGACATCGATCGGAGTATCAGGTACGTGATAACGTCTTGTATGTGAATAATCGTCTGGTTGTGCCGAATGTCCCAGATCTGAGACGACAGATATTGTCAGAAGCACACAACAATCGATTCAGTATTCATCCTGGTGGCAGAAAGATGTATAATGATTTGAAAAGACAGTTCTAGTGGAAACAAATGAAGACTGACATTGCCGAATTTGTTTCCAAATGTCTGAATTGCCAGCAGGTGAAAGCAGAAAGAAAGAAACCAGGAGGGTTATTACAGAGTTTGTCCATTCTTGAATGAAAATGGGATCACATTACCATGGATTTTGTGACGCAGCTACCGCGTTCTTCCCGAGGTTGTGATGCGATTTGAGTCGTGATTGACAGATTAATCAAATCCGCATGTTTTATTCCGTACAAGATGACATACAGATTTGACCAAATGGCAGAGATCTATGTCAAAGAAGTGGTCAGATTGCACGGAGTGCCGAAGTCAATTGTATCAGACCGTGATCCTCGATTTACTTCGCACTTCTGGCAGAGTTTGCAACAGGCTCTCGGTACGAAGTTACACCTGAGTACCGCATATCATCCACAGACCGACGGATAGTCAGAGCGGACTATCCAGACATTGGAAGATATGCTGAGAGCAGTAGTGCTTGATTTCAGCACTAATTGCCAAGATGCATTGCCGCTTTGTGAATTTTCGTACAACAACAGCTATCAGACGAGTCTTGAGATGGCACAATTTGAAGCGTTGTACGGAAAGAAGTGTCGATCCCCTCTCTATTGGGATGATATCTCTGAAGTGCCTGAGATTGGACCTAATATGATCAGAGATATGACAGAAAAAGTGAAGCTAATTCGAAAGAAAATGAAGGCAGCGCAAGATAGACAGGCCAAATATGCCAATGTTCGACGTAGACCGTTGGTATTTGAGGTAGGAGATCGAGTATTTCTAAAGATTTCACCTTTCAGAGGAGTTGTCAGATTTGGCAAGAAAGGGAAACTGTCTCCACGATATATTGGGCCTTATGAGATTCTCGAGAAGATAGGAGATCGTGCCTATCGACTCGCTTTACCGCCTTCATTATCTGGGATACATGATGTCTTTCATGTATCATTATTAAGGAAATACCTTCATGATGCTTCACATGCTATTCAACCGACGAGGCCGAACTGGATGAGACATTGAGCTATGTTGAAAAGCCGATTCAGATTATTGATCGTAAAGAAAAACAGCTCAGAACGAAGACAATTCCACTTGTGAAAGTTCAATGGACTCGTCATAGTACTGAAGAAGCAACCTGCGAAGAGTAGGCACGCATATGCGCGAGTAGGGTAGAAGCCCATGGTGCGGAACAGAACAATAGGCGCATATGCGCGACTATATGCGCGCACATGCGCGAGAGGTCCAGAGAGGTTCGCGCACATGCGCGACTTGGATTCGCGCACATACACGAGGGTACCCGAGACTTGGAAAATTTGAGCAGTGGCCTCGCGCATATGCGCCGAGTAGGGCGCGCATATGCGCGAGTCTCCGTGAAGCTACGCCCAGACAGAATGTCTCGCGCATATGCGCGGAGGGTGGTCGCGCATATGCGCGAGACGTGTGCTACAAAGATTGAGCCACTTGTCCATTGGCATGTACGTGTATATATATATATATGTATATATATATATACATATATATACACATTAATTCTTAAATAATTCAGAAGACAGAAAACAAAAGCTTCGGCGGAAAATTGCTTTTGAATTTCAGAATTTGATTTACGATCAATCCTTCCATCCAAACTTGAATCCGAGTACGGCACCGTGTTCCTAGCAACGACAGCTACGACAGGACGTAAGTTTTGTTACGTTTTGTTAAGATTTGAAATTATGCTATGTCCAGAATCATATAAGATTCATATATAGTGTTCTTGACATAGTAGACATCATAGAATCGAAGTCAGATTAAGAAACATATTGATTATGGAATTGTTATGAATTTCAGAGTTAAATTGACTGAGATGTGATGTCAGATTTGTACGGTGGTTCATTATAATTTAATAGAACTGGTATAGACTGATATGGTATTACCAGTATCGCAAGATTGTACTGTTGTATCGTCAAAATCTGATAAAACAGAGATGTCGTGATTTGATTAGAATATTGATACAGTATATTGATATTGTCATTGCCAGATTGAACAGTGACAGACTTTGAGTCAAGACTTCAATTTTATCAGAACGACAGCAAGAAAGGTATAAATAAATGTTGATTCGGGATTGCACAACTCGAGTTAGGTTTGACTTGAGTTTCCCAAAATCACATACTTTATTTTATTGCATTGATATTTGCAGATTATCAGATTGATATGTTTAGTCTATTGAATTATAGCAGAGCCAGAGTTTGAGTCTAGGGCAGATCAGCCTAGCTAGGGCAGAACCGTCGAGTCTTTGTCAGAACCGCGAACACTCTAGACTTACGATGTATCGATGAGCTTAGATGTAGATCGACGTCTATTGTAGACATTCGATACAGCATACCAAAGTCTAAATTAGATCGGGATCCCTAGGTTAGAAATAAGTTGAGATAAGATCGTAAGTCATTGACTTAAATACAGATTCGTATTGGTTCATGTAATCAGATTGAATACATGTTTTAATGATTGTTTTTGCTTTTATATATGTTTTATATGATTGCATTGATACATTGTTTATACTGGGATATTTATATCTCACCGGAGTTATCCGGCTGTTGTCTTGTTTGTATGTGTGCATGGCAACAGGTGGGACAGGTTCAGGGTCACAGAGGTGAAGAAAGATCGAGATTAGAGTGGTGATTCCGGACTTGGATATAGATAGGTTTTATTACTTGATTGTAGTAGTTGAACCTAGTTTTTAACTAGATGCATGTTATACAGGATTTGTATTATTATACTGATTTGTATAATAGAATAATTCCATTACCTTCCGCATTTAAAAAAAAAAATTAGACCATGTTTATCTTAATTGATTGAATTAGTCCCAATGACGATTAAGAAGATGATTAACGTCCGGGTCCCCACACGAAATTATTTAGTTAAATGGGGTGAAATATTTCTTAATTATTGAATTTTAAATCTTTAGTGTTTTATCTACCCATTAAATATTTTAGTGAATTAATAAATTAATTATTGAACCCAAATGAGCTTATTTATTACTTACCTCAAATTACTTAAATAAATCCTTTAAACGTTCTTTTTCATTAAATTAACTTATTATTTATCTTAATTAAATTCTGGGAATGTTTTCTTAATATTAAATTTTATCTCAAAACTCCAACTCCAGTCCAGCCTCACTTAAATAGCTGAAAATATAGTAACTAAACTACTGCATAAAATAATTAAATTTAAAGAAAAGAATTTAAATCCTCATGCATAAAAAATCATTTTAATTTAAATACTAGAAATTATGTATGGCTTATACGTAGTTTGATTTACGGGATCTACAAGGGTAGTGGCTAGAGCAGTTGGGTTTTCGGTGGTGATCCAGTGGAGGTTTTTTTTTATCGTTTTCTCGTTCAGAGTTATGTTATGGTTGTATTAATATTTAAGACTGTTGTTATTCTTTTTTTTTTCATTTGGGTTGTAAGATGATTAAGTATTTTGTTTCGGCTGTTTAATTGTTGTTATTAAGTTTAATGTTGCATGTTTATTAGTCTGTTTAGTAGTGGCTCGGGTAAGGGCGCTACAGATAAACTATGTAGTAGACCTCCTGGTTTCTTCCTTTCTGCTTTCACCTGTTGACAATTCAAGCATTTGGACACAAAATTTGCGATATTTGATTTCATCTGTTTCCACCAAAACTGTTTCTTCAGATTATTGTACATCTTTCAGCCACCAAGATGAATACTAAAATGACTACAGTGTGCTTCTGTCAAAATCTGTTGTCTCAAGTCTGAAACATCTGGCACAACAAGTTGATTATTCACATATAACACATTATCTCGAACCTGATATTCTGATTGATGCCCCGATTTGACCATCACAATCGAATTCTGAATATTCTGATTGACTTTCTCTGTTTCTTTGATTCTTAAAATCATCTCTGGTTCAACTTGAATGGTACAAAGCCTCAGAGTTTTTCAATTGGTCTGAAATACTAATCCAGAAAGACAACAATCTTCAATCAAATTCGAGACACCAATCGTCGATAGGGATAAAGAACATACCTTTCGACTCAGTGCATCAGCTGCCGCATATTATTTCCCTAGGTAATATTTTATTTCACAATCAAAATATTCAACAAATCAAACCATCTCTTTTGTCTCATATGCAATTCTGACCGACGGAATAGTCACCACCGGAGCACTGGTTTCTTTTTCAAATCCAGAAAACTAGATTCACACGCCTCTGACCAAACAAAAAGGGCATTCTTTTGGGTTAGTTGAGTAATTGGTTTAGCAATACTAGAGAAATCTTTGATGAATCGACGATAATAGCCCGCTAAACCCATGAAACTGCGTATCTCTGGCACTGATGTCGGTCTAGGACAATTGATCACAGCCTCAACTTTGCTAGGATCAACAGAAATACCATCTCTCGATATAATGTGCCCCAAAATTCCAACTTGTTTAAGCCAAAATTCACATTTCGATAGCTTTGCATATAGTTTCTCAGCTCTCAGCGTCTTCAATATAATTCTCAGATGCTCAGCATGATCAATAATTATAATAATCTACGTGTCTTATTTTTCACACCTTTAAGGCGGCGCTCGGGCGGTCACAAACTACCGCTCGGGCGCCGAACCTTCTTTCCAAGTACTTGGCTTGTTACACACTGGCGCTCGGGCGGTCAAAAACTACCGCTCGGGCGCCAGACTTTCTGTCCAAACTTTAATTTTGTCATGCATTGGCGCTCGGGCGGTCTTTTCCTACCGCTCGGGCGCGACACGTTCTGTCCAACTTCTTGGCTTGTTATGCACCAACACCCGACTTCTCCTTTCTTATTTTAGCTCCTGGAATCTCAATTCTGTCAATTAATCAATGTTTAATTACAGAAAGAAAGAAACGAGGAAGCTTCAGAAATCCTTACGCCTTTTATCTTGTAGATTTGTGGTTTGTGCAAGATCCGCCCGTCTGATTTTTAATCCGACTTCAGTACGGTATTTCTATCGACGAGAGCTTCAACTGGACATAAGTTTTACTACGTTTTGATAGGATTTGAAATTATGGCATTGCCACAATCGGATATGATTCATATATGATGTTCTTGGCATGTTAGACATCGTATAATCGAAACCGGATTGAAGAACATATACCATATGTAATTTTTATGATTTTTAGAATGGAATTGATTGAGATTTGATAGCAGATTTGTACTGTTATTGATTATGTGATTTTGGGATTAATATCTTATTGATATTGTATTGCTAGGTATATGGAGTTTGGGCCGTTATGCCATTGAAACAGAATTTGATTTAGTTCTGATTGTATCCAGTATTGATTTGAGTTGTGTATTGATATTGTACCCTCGATTTTGTCATTGCCAGATTGAGTATTGACAGGCTTTGAGTTCGAGACTTCGACAGAGTCAGATTGACAAAAAGAAAGGTATAAATCAATGTTAATCAGGAGATCGACTCGAGTCAGATTGGACTTGAGTTTCCCAAAAACCACATACTTTATTTATTACATTGATATTTGCAATTGATGAGAGTGATATGCTTAGTCCATGGAGTTATAGCAAAGCGTGTATTGAGTCATGAGCGGAGATGCCTAGTTATTGGCGGATATGCCAAGACACTGGATGTTTGATTTATATCGATATTGCGTAGGAGCGGATTGGATTCTAGTGCGGAGATTCGGTATATTGTAATATACAAAAATCGGGATCCCTAGATTAGAGATAAATCGAGTCTGAGTTGACGAGTCACGAGTTTATTTGCAGTTTTATATCATTCATGTTTTCAGATTTGATACATGTTAATGATAATTGTTATATGCTTTTATATATGTTCTTATATGATTGCATGTTTACATTGTTTATACTGAGATTATATTCTCACCGGAGTTATCCGGCTGTTGTCGTGTTTGTATGTGTGCATGGCAACAGGTGGGACATGATCAGGGTCAGGAAGAGGATGAGAGAGGACAAGTTAGCGTGGAGATTCCTATTAGAAGTAGATAGGATTCAGCACTTGATATTTAGTAGTTGAACCCTGGTTTGATCCCATACTTTTATCTTTGAGCGATTTGCATTGATACATAATTTTCCTGTTGAGTCTTTATCTACTGTAGTATCTGTCTCTTCACCTTTGGAGAGAGGTCTTATATAGTGAATTCTGTTAGACATTGTATGCTGCAGAATGATGATAATGAGATAGAGCTAGATTGTATTGTACTTGGTTTTTCTGATTTTGACTGCATTATTGGTATTGATATGCTGACCAAGTACAGAGCTACCATAGATTGTTTCCAGAAAATTGTAAGATTAAGACCTGAGATGCCTGATGAATGGAAATTTTACGGTAAGGGTTCCAGAGTTCGAATTCGTTTAGTATCTGCTTTGTCTATGACTCGATTATTACAGAAGGGAGTAGAGGGATTCTTTGTGTATTCAGTAGATGTACCAAAGTCGAACCCTTCATTGGCAGATTAGTCAGTGGTATGTGAGTTTGCTAACGTCTTCCCAGATGAGATTCCGGGTTTGCCTCCAATCCAAGAAATAGACTTCAGCATTGAACTAATACTAGGTACAGTACCTATTTCTAAAGCTCCATACAGAATGGAACCATTTGAACTGAAAGAATTGAAAGATCGGCTAGAAGATTTACTAGCCAAGGGTTACATCAGACCGAGTGTTTCTCCTTGGGGCGCTCCAGTATTTTTTGTCAGAAAGAAAGACGGTTCAATGAGACTCTGCATTGACTATTGGCAATTGAATAAAGCTACTATAAAGAATAAATACCCTTTGCCTCGTATTGATGACCAATTTGATAAGTTGCAGAGTTCTTCTGTTTATTCCAAGATCGATTTAAGAATTGGATATCATCAGCTGAGAGTCAAATATTCTTATATGTCGAAGACAGTTTTCAGAACCAGGTATAGCCACTATGAGTTTACATTCATGCCGTTTGGTTTAACGAATGCTCCAACTGTATTTATGGATTCGATGAACCGTATATTTCTGAAATATCTTGATGACTTTGTGAATAACTTTATTGACGATATTATGATTTATTCGAAGAATCTTATTGTGGGGACCCGATCGCTAATTCATTTCTTAATCATTTTTGGGAATAATTTGATCAATTAAATACAGGGTCTAAATTTTTTTTATTTTTTTAAAATACAAATGCGGAAACGTAATGTAATCAATCCGATTTACATATCAAACATAAAGTACATGTCACGCTGATAGTGATCATCTTCTGTTCACTCTTTCCAGCCACCACCTACCCAGTCACAGCCGAAGCCAGGAGGTAGCCAAACTGCTAACCAGCCTCTGAGACAGCAGGCCAGAGTGTTTGCATCGACCGAGGAACAGGCCCAGGAAGCACCTGATGATGTGATTGCAGGTTATTGTTCTGTTTATGGTTATCCTGTTTATGTGTTGATAGATACGGGTACAACATCGGTTCAGTTAAAATGCTCGTTACTCGAAAGTGTTCCATTCCTTTCTTATGACGGAAATGAAATCCCAGAGAACAACAATCTTGGATTACACTTGATATGAAACTTGTCTGAAGTGCAGATAATCTCACCTTGCGACTAAGAGCATCAGCTGTAAGATTCTCTGATCCTGAATGATACTTGATTTCGCAATCATATTCTTTTAACAAATACATCCATCTTCTTTGGAGCATATTCAACTCTGCTTGAGTGAATATATACTTCAAACTCTTGTGATCTGTAAAGATCTCAAATCTCTCTCCGTAGAGAAAATGTCGCCAGATCTTCAAAGCAAAAAAAATCGCTGCCAATTCCAGATCATGAACTGGATAATTCTCTTCATGCTTCTTCAAATGTCTAGATGCATATGCAATCACATGACCGTTCTGGGTTAAAACACACCCAAGTCCTTGAAGTGATGCATCAGTGTACACAATGTACCCTCCTGATCCAGATGGCGGAGCTAAAACTGGTGCAGTTGTCAAACGTTGATACAGTTCATTGAAAATATTTTCACAATCATGAGTCCATTCGAACTGCACATTCTTATAGGTCAGTTGAGTCAATGGTTTGGTAATCTGAGAAAATCCTGAGATGAATCTCCGGTAATAACCTACCAAACCTAGAAAACTTCTTATCTCTTGAGCTGATTCCGGTCGTGCCCAACTCAACACTGCTTCGATCTTGCTAGGATCCACTGATATCCCATCTTTGGATATAACATGTCCCAAGAAGACAACTTTGTCGAGCCAAAACTCGCACTTGTTCAACTTAGCATACAGTTGGTGATTCCTTAAGGTTAGCAACACAATCCTTAAATGTTGTGCATGCTCTTCAAGGCTACGAGAGTATACCAGTATGTCATCAATAAAGACAATTACAAACTTGTCATGATACTCCTGGAATACTCGGTTCATCAAATCTGTTGGAAACTTAATTCCGGCATTTGACAAAAGTTGAACCAACTGAACTAAGCAACTGAACTGATCATCAACTGAACACGTCATCAGCTGAATTCAGTTAACTGATCAATACAACTGAAGTTCATTCTCGTCAACTGATTCTTTACCAGCTGATCTCTCAGCTGTACACGTCATCAGTTGAAAGCGACAACCGGCAAATAGTACAACTACCTGCAACTGGTAGTGGAACGCCGCATTACAGAAATGCAATGTACGACTGTCAGAGTATATCGACGTGGCAATCAACGGTTAGAATATTCAAATATTCTATAATGTTACCTTGAGAGAGAAGTCTATAAATAGTCGAAGGCAGCAACTGAAGAACCACCGACTTTCAGTTATCTCATTTTGCTTGCTGTTACGCTGCAAAAATATCTACTTGCATTCAGAAATCAAAGCTCACACTTATCAGTTATATCAGTAGTATTCAAGACTACATTCTTGAGCTTAAATAGCACTTTTTAATCCTTGATAGATTTTCTAAGTTGTGCTAAGATTAGTTACGATCTATAAAAGTGTTGAATACTAAGAGTTTCAGTTTTGGCAAAGTGATAAGTCGAAACTGAAGTGGGTCAGTGCAGTATCTTGTATTTGATCAAAGTCTTTTAGTGAACATCCTATCTTCGTGATAGAAGGGGTGACGTAGGAGTTATTCAAGTCTCCGAACATCCAGAAACATATTGTGTTATCTTTACTTCAGTCATTATTTTCAGTTAGATACTCTATCTTTCAGTCAGTTCATTTTCCGCAACTGTTTTGTTCAGTTTAACTGATTGTCATTGACCGACGGGATATTTAGTTTCAGTTTGTAACATAACTGAACTTATATTGTCGAAGAATACTTAAATTCAAGAAGTGTTTATTCAACCCCCCCCCCCTTCTAAACACTCTTTAGTAGTTTAACCGATCCTTTCAAGTGGTATCAGAGCGGTTATATCTCGTCTCAAAATATCTATACTCAAGTTTCTCATTATGTCTTCATTCAACAAGATTCCTATGTTCTCTAGAGAATACTTTGATGATTGGAAGATCAGGATGCAGGCTCACCTAGCTGCACAAGATGATGATATGTGGTACGTTATAACTGACGGACCCATGAAGATTTTGAAAGCAAACACAGCTGTTGCCATTACTGATGGGGCACC
Source organism: Primulina eburnea (assembly GCF_022965805.1). Classification (NCBI taxonomy): domain Eukaryota; kingdom Viridiplantae; phylum Streptophyta; class Magnoliopsida; order Lamiales; family Gesneriaceae; genus Primulina; species Primulina eburnea. The sequence goes on from NC_133116.1 coordinate 15,665,598, forward strand.
TCATCGTATAGAAAAGCCAAGAGAAGAATGGACCACAGAGGATAAAAGAAAAGCCAACTTGGATAATGTGGCAAAGGATATACTATACAAGACGCTGGATAAAGTAACTTTCAGCAAAATCAAAATGTGCAAGACATCAAAGAGATTTGGGAGAAGCTGATCCAACTTTGCGAAGGGAACGAACAAACCAAAGAAAACAAACTTTCTGTTGCTGTTCAGAAGTTTGACAATATCAAAATGTGAGTTGGTGAAACGATGCATGATTATGATGAAAGAACTAGCTGCATCATCAATGAACTAAATGCACTTGGAAAAGTGTACTCAAACAAAGAATTTGCATTGAAGATAATCAGAGGTCTTCCCAAGGAGTGGGATGTGAAGACCATGGCAATGAGGGAATCCAAGGTTCTGAACAAAGTTGAGCTTCATGATCTATTTGCTGATTTGAAATCCTACGAGTTTGAGTTGCAAACTCGAGAAAGAGAATCTTCTACTCCAGCAGTCACAACTGCCTTAGCTGCTGTTAGAACAGAACCAACTGGTTCAGTTGAAAAAGCTGCTGATCAACTAAGCAATGATGCCATGTCATTGTTCATCAAAAATTTTGGAAGATTTATGAGGAAAAATCAAGGAAACTTTCAAAATAGATATCAAAGAAGCAATTCCAAGGAAGAATCAAACGCTTTCTACAACTGTGGCAAACCAGGTCACTTCATTGCTGACTGTACCAAACCAAAGAAAGACAGTCAGGGCTCAACTGAAAGAAGAAAGAAACCATATGAGCACAAAAAGAGATCCAAAGATGATAAGAAGTTCTCCAAGAAGAAGCATGAAGTGCTCTTGGCTGAAGAAAGCAAATCAAAGTGGGCAGACACTGACAGCGAGGAATCAGAACCAGAAACTTCATGCAGTTCTAGTGACAATGAAGAAGTGAAATGTCTTATGGCTGCTGATACAGAACTGGAGTCCAGCAGTCAACAGGTATTTGACATTAGTTCAACTGATTTTACCAGAGAAGAACTTATTTCAACATTACATGATATGGTTAGTGAGTATCAAAAGCTTGCCTTATCATTTGAAAAGGCCAGAGCAAAGCAAACTGATCCTATAGACAATAAGACTACAATTGATGAATCAGTTGACATGTTGAGTCTGAAAAAGGAGATTGGTGAACTCAATACTGAAAGAAGTAAGGATCAGTTAATGATTCAAAAGTTGATTCTTGAAAATTCAAAGCAAACTGAGCTTATTCAGGCTTGGAACAAATCATCTGTTGCATTGACTGATATATAGAACTCACAAAAATCAGTTACTGATAAAACTGGTTTAGGGTTCAGTAACCAAGATGAAATGTCTCCCAAGGATACTCGACCAAAACTGAATATGGATAAAGGGAAATACATTCACTTTGTCAAATAAGTTATTGTACAAGAACAAGCTGAGCCAAGTAAACTGATTGAACAGCCAACTCAAAGTATGAACAAGGGCAAAAGATGTGGTATTTGTTATAGCCCAAAAGTTGTGACTGACTCAAGAAGTCAGCCACCAAAAATTTTCAGCAAAAATAACTCAAATGGCTACTCAAATTACTATAACAGGAATTCAATTCAGAAGAGATACTGGCTGAACAATCAGTTGAAAAAGGGCAAATCACAAGTTGTATCTCCTGCACACCATACATCAAGCACACACAGACCGGGAAAGACCATCTGGAATACAGCAACTGGACGGTCAGTTAGACTGATCCAAGTCTGGATTCCTAAAGGACTAATCAACTTTGGACCCAAATAGAAAAAGGGTACCGGAATCTTATCTTGTGTGTGATTGCAGGTAACAGGTACAAGCAATGAATCTATATGGTACTTGGATATTGGATGTTCACGGCACATGACAAGAGATTCAAATTTATTATCTCAACTGGTTAAGTACACTGGACCAAACATCAGTTTTGGAGATAATTCTAAAGTTAAAACTGTGGGTAAGGGTAAGCTTATCCATGGTAACTTCACCACTAATGACATTTTACTAGTTGAGAATCTCAAGTATAATCTGATTAGCATCAATCAATTATGCGATAATGGATTCTCAGTTCAGTTTGACAAACATTCTTGTTCAGTCAAAAACTTAACTGAAGAGATCATCCTAACTGGCAAAAGGTGTGGAAACACTTATAAAGTCAGCTGGAATGATCAACCTTATACACCAGTATGTTTTATTACTTCAAAATCCTCTAAAAACTGGTTGTGGCATAAGAGATTAAACCACCTGAACTTCAAGTCTATTGCATATTTAAGTAACCACGATCTTGTTACTGGATTGCCCAAAATTGATTTTATCAAAGACAAAATTTGCTGAGCATGTCAGTTTGGTAAACATATCAAATCTTGTTTTAAGAACAAGGGTCGTAAATCTTCTTCCCGATGCTTAGAGCTGTTACATATGGATCTATTTGGTCCAATACCAGTCATGAGTTTAGGGGGAATGAAATACACCTTGGTGGTTGTAGATGATTTTTCAAGATTCACTTGGGTTATATTTCTCAAATCCAAAGACCAAACTGCTGCTCAACTGATTAAGCTTTTCAAAAGATTATTAAATGAAAAATCAGTTGGAATTGAATAATCAGATCCGATCGAGGAACTGAATTTATCAATCAAATTCTTTCAAATTATTTAGAGAATACCGGAATTAAGCATGAGCTTTCAGCAGCTAGAACTCCTCAGCAAAATGGTGTAGCTGAAAGGAGAAATCGGACCCTCAAAGAGGCTGCTAGAACAATGCTTGCTGATTCTAGTATCTCTCAAAGGTTTTGGGCAGAGGCAGTGAAAACTGCGTGTTACACTCAAAACAGATCAATGATTAATAAAAATCATATGAAAACACCTTATGAGATCTGGAATGGAAAAAAAAGTGTGGTTTTCTACTTCAAAATATTCGGCTGCAAATGTTTTATACTTGTCAATGGTAAAACTCATTTAAAAGCCTTTGATGCTAAATCTGCAGAAGGAATATTTCTTGGTTATTCTTCAGTGAGTAAAGCTTATAGAGTCTACAACAAAAATACTTTAAATGTTGAGGAATCTATCCATGTTGTTTTTGATGAAACTGAACTAACTAATAAGCCAACTGATCAAGTTGAGCTAGCTGATAGATTTACAGATATAAGCTTGGATTATGATGATGAAGAAAACATCCATATCAATCAAAGCAACCTTCAAACACATGAACCAGGAGTATTAGATCAACCAGAAGAACCAGAAGTTGTCCCTAATGATCAGTTAATAGAGCAACCAAATGACATTCAGTTACCAACTAAACTGCTCCAACTGAAACTGAAAACATTCAGTTGCCCACAGAAGTAGTTGCTGATTCAGAAGCAATAAATGCTGAACTCATATGGAAGAAATCACATCCTCCAGAGTTGGTAATAGGTGAACCATCTGATCCAGTAAGAACAAGAAATCAGATGCTAAATCTATTTATTCATTCAGCTTTCGTATCACAACTAGAACCCAAGAAGACTGATGAAGCTCTTGCTGATCCAAACTGGATAAATGCAATGCAAGAGGAGCTAAATCAGTTTATCCATAATAATGTCTGGAACATAGTTCCAAGACCAATTTCAAAAACTGTTATAGGTACAAAATGGGTGTACATGAACAAACTGAACGAAGATGGTTCAGTTGTGCGTAACAAAGCAAGGCTAGTAGCACAAGGCTATAGGCAGGAAGAAGGAATTGATTATGATGAGACATATGCACCAGTTGCAAGACTGGAGGCAATCAGAATATTCCTCGCCTATGCTTCATTCAAAAACTTCAAAGTCTATCAAATGGATGTAAAGAGTGCATTTCTGAATGGCCAGTTACAGGAAGAAGTCTACGTTGAACAACCTCTAGGTTTTATCAATCATCACCTTCCTGATCATGTCTACCATTTGAACAAAGCCTTATATGGTCTTAAACAAGCTCCAAGAGCTTGGTATGAAACTCTTTCAAAATTTCTAACTGATCACGATTTTTCTGTTGGATCAGTTGATAAGACATTGTTCAAATTCTCCAAGAATGATCATATTCTACTCGTTCAAATTTATGTTGATGACATTATTTTTGGGTCAACTAACCCCAAATTATGCGAGAAGTTTGCTAAGTTAATGCAGGAGAAATTTGAAATGAGCATGATGGGTGAACTGACATTCTTTCTTGGATTACAAGTGAAGCAACTGGAGTCGGGTACTTTCATTAGTCAAACTTAATACACGAAGGAATTACTGAAGAAGTTTGGCATTGAATCATGTTCAGCTGCAAGTACTCCAATGAGCTCATCAGTAAAACTGGATACTGATCAAGGGGGAATATCAGTTGAGACGACACTTTACAGAGGTTAATAGGTTCATTATTGTACTTAAATGCTAGTCGTCCTGATATTGTATTTGCTGTATGCATGTGTGCTAGATTTCAAGCAAATCCTATGCAATCACACTTTGCAGCTGCCAAGCGTATTTTGAAATATCTTAAGGGCACACAAAATGTTGGGTTATGGTATTCTAAAGATTCATCTTTCAATTTAGTTGGATATTCAGATGCAGATTATGCAGGATGTAAGCTTGATTGTAAAAGTACTAGTGGATCATGTCAGTTTCTAGGGGACAGACTAATCTCATGGTTCAGCAAGAAGCAAACATCCATAGGAACTTCCACAACTGAAGCAGAATATCTTGCTGCTGGAAGCTGCTGTGCTCAACTGCTCTGGATTCAGCAACAACTGAGAGATTATGGAATTGATGCTAAAGAATCACCAATATTTTGTGATAATACAAGTACAATTGCTATCACCTATAATACAGTTCGTCACTCCAGAACCAAGCACATAGATGTCAGACATCACTTCATCAGAGATCATGCCCTGAAGAAGGACATCAGACTGGAATATGTCTCAACCGAGCAGCAAGCAGCTGATATCTTCACCAAACCACTGGCTGAGACTAATTTTTCTCATTTTCGCAATATACTTGGATTAATTGATTTATCCTAATCAGTTGTTATTATTGTCTTGATTCTTAATTCATCTTTCAGCTTTACTGTCACTTACTGATTCTTCAGTTAGTTGTTTATTCATATGACTTTCAATTGATGAAAGAAAAACAAAGTTTCATCAAAATAATATTTCATTCAACGATAAATATTCGCTTGGATTACATTGTCATATTTTTCCTCTACATCGTCTATCCACATTCTCAACCAAACTGATAGAGCTGAGGAAGACGTCTTACAAAAGCTGTGAGAAGAAGCTATGCGATTGAGAATCTCCAGTTCCTTTTGGAGCATCAGTTGATAGATATGATCATCTTTAAAGACGTCCACCCACACAGCTATATTCAAGCGCTCCCGCACTTCTGTCAACTGTTCCACCAGTCTGGAAGTGGTAGCCTCTCCAGAGTTATACAGGAACTCAAGCTCCTGTAACTTTTCCCAGTAGGGAAGACTAGTGTAGAAGACTTCATCTTCGCTAGCCGCCTTTCTAGCTTCCAAAGAAAATGGTGAAACACTTGAGCAACTCGTATCTGCCATTTTTTTTGGAATATTTTCTCTTTCTTTCACCAATATGACTGAAACTAACAATGTTATTTCTATTTATAGCAGACTATCAAGGAAGCCGAAGGGTCATCAACGTTTCAGCAACAAATAATATCTCTGATATTTATTTATTCGCTTTAATTATTTTTATGCAATAATTAAGGGGGAATAATGGTTTTAAGAGGTTAACTGAGAAGACAATTGTTAGTAAATTCTCAACTGAAAGGACACAGTTTTACCAACTGATCGTTCAGTTGAATATTTCACTAATCTTCTCATTTAATTTAACTAATTAATCATATTATATTCCAAATCAAGCGACGTGACTGTTCTTCAAGCATTAAATGCTATCCTTCAGCAAATGATTAGTAGAAACGTGGACACTTTTTGAACCGTTGAATTAAACACGCTTACAGCACACGTACACACGTTGTAATTCAGAATTTCTATGTACTGACACGTGTCCAGAATTTGAATAGTCACGTACATATGTACCATTCCCCGCTCCATTTCAGTTTTACCTTACATTTATCAACAAACTTTTGAGAGCAAGAACAAATTTCAAATTTCAATTTCTTTTCAGGAATTCACTCAGTTCTAAATGGCAACTCAAACTCCCGCTTATATGCTAAATGCAATGGCTATCAATTTCGGATCAATTCTATCCTTCGGTGACGCATGTCAAGAAAGTTTTTCAAAAATTGGAAACTGGTGGATTAAGGACATTCTTGGGAAAATCATCCCAAGAAATCTACTCCAAAGAGCTTCAAGAATTCTACTCCACCGGTATGGTCAACTCTGATGGAAACATAGTTTCTACTGTCAATGGTCAGTCGCTGACCATCACTGAAGACTCCTTTGGAGAATTATTTTCTTTACCTTTTGATGGATTGGCACACCTCTGGGATGTTAAAGCTTCTGATATTGAAGAAATGCAAACCACACTCTCTGCTGATGGACGGAAAATCAAAGTTTCCGATCCAAAGAAGGAGCTGAAGTATGAGGTTCAGTTACTTGCTGATGTAGTTGCCAAAGGGCTTTTGGCGAAGGCTGGATCTTTTGCTGCACTCACGTTGGAGAAATTTCAAGCCATTTCAATCATTATGGCTGAGCGAAAATTCAACTGGAAACATCTTACATTCAATATTTTGAAGAATATGTTTTTTTCTTCCAAACAGTCCAAGGGTTTTGCAGTGCAACTCAGCTATCTGCTGAAAATCAAGGGGTTAGTGGCTGATGATTCAGAAAGATCATCAAAATTCAAAGTCTTAAATGCGAAGAACACTCAGCCACTCAAGACCAAATTGGACATTTCTCCTGCTCAGTTTGTCGAGATCAAACAGGAGATTGGGACTCATCAAGCGGCTCCAAAATCAGTAAAGAAGGCCAAAACACTAGCTCAACTGAAGGTAGCAAAGAGGAAATTAGTTTTGAGTGCCTCTGATACAGAGAAAACTCCATCCCCTCAAATTGCCAAGAAGCCAAGAACCCAAAGGGTTAAATCAACAACTACCGAGGTATTCATTCCTACTGATAGGATAATTTCTTCAGATGTTCAGCAACCTATAGAAGCACTTCCTCTGTCAGTCGTTCCACCAGATGTCTCAGTTGGTGCCAAAAAGGAATCAGTTAGGACCAAAGCTCCTCTGATTCAGATCACTCTCCCTACTAGTGTGGCACCTGCTCGACCCAAAGGTATAAAATTTATAGAGCTGGTGGAATCAACTCGAACAGGATTGGAAATCTCTCACATTCTGAGTACTGATAAAGGCAAGGGTAAGGTGATTGAAGAGCCCAGACCTTCCAATGTCATTCAGACCCATATTGACCTTGTTTGGGCAAAGGTTAATAGTTTTGCAGCTTAAAAAATTCAGTCCTATGATGCTTGGACAGCTTTTCGTACACAAGTTTTTTCCAAGCAACTGAAGAAGAAATCACAGTTGAAAACTTTCATCAAATTGGAAGCATTTGTTCTAAGAACGGTGAAAGCGACCATAATTGCTCAGGCTATGGAAAGAAAAACTTATTTGTTTGATCAGATGAGAGCAAAGAAGTTAGCACAAATTCTTAATAAGCTAAAGGCTAACTACATTCCAACAAATCCTACTGCGTATGCTGATCAAGCAGTAATTACTCAGCTTTATACTGATTTGTTTGGGTTACAATCTCAGATAAAATTTTGGGAAACAGATCAAGAATTAGTTCTTCATCAAGGCAATTCAGATAATGATGAAGAGGAAATAATTGAGGAACCGACTTCTGAGCAGCAAAAACCATCCTCTGAAAAGGTTCTTGTTCCAACTGAAGAGCCAGTTCAGGATATGCCTCAATCTTCTCCTGCTGAACATCGAATGTACACAGAAGCTGAGCTTTCTTTTGCAAACATTGAGGAAATTATCCAAGCAGTGGTGCAGGATACTAAATTGAGTGAACCTATGTCTAATCCAGTTGATCACTCTGCTGATCAAATCAATCCAGAGGTCACCATCTCTTCAGAAGAACCAGTTCAGCAAGATCTATCTGCTGAACAAGCTATTACAACTGATGTGCCGATTGATTCTCAAGTTCATCCTTTAGAGGCACCAGTTTTGGTTTCATCACCATCTGTTATTCATCAAGCCAGTTCTTCTGCTGATCAGAATCCATCCTCATCGCCTCCCGTTCAAGGAGAAATCATTGTAACTGATGTTCCAGTTCAGAATGTTGCTGATACATTCTCAATTGACCAAGCCTTAGTCATTTCTGACACAACAAGAGAACCAGGAACCTCTCATCAGTCTCCTCCTCCATCTTCATCAGATTTTGATCTTATTTTTGAAGAAGTTCAGAATATACAAGACAGTATGAATCAAATGCTTACTGCCATTTCAAAGATTCAGAACACTCAACTGTCACACACTCTGAAGTTGGACCATTCTCATCAGTTCAACTTAGAAAAACTGAACGCCATACAAACTGATGTTACCTCTCTGTCATTCGCAGTTGAAGATATACAGAAAAATAGAGGGATATTTTCGAGTCTCACTGCCACTCAAGACTCTATTAATCGACGAGTCGACAGTGTGGAGACACTTGTCTCAAGAAAAATCGATCTGCTACAAGTCACAATGTCTACTGCCATCGATAATATTTCATCCTCTGTCAAGCTCCTTTCAACTGACGTTCGGAAATTATCTCTCAAGATGGAGTTGTTTGACAAAAAGGGGGAAGAAATCAAAGAAATCTTAGAACAGCAGAAGAAACATTAGAAGCAGTCTTTCTTGTATTTGTTTGAAGTTGATTCAGTTAATCTACATCTTATTTTATCTACTATGAGTTCAGTTATTCAGTTATATTTTACTCTAGTTTTGTCAAACACCATAAAGGGGGAAATTGTTGGAAATTTAATTCTGGCGTTTGACAAAAGTTGAACCAACTGAACTAAGCAACTGAACTGATCATCAACTGAACACGTCATCAGCTGAATTCAGTTAACTGATCGATACAACTGAAGTTCATTCTCGTCAACTGATTCTTTACCAGCTGATCTCTCAGCTGTACACGTCATCAGTAGAAAGCGACAACCGACAAATAGTACAACTACCTGCAACTGGTAGTGGAACGCCGCATTTCAGAAAAGCAGTGTACGACTGTCAGAGTATATCAACGTGGCAATCAATGGTTAGAATATTCAAATATTCTTTAATGTTACCGTTCAGAGAGAAGTCTATAAATAGTCGAAGGCAGCAACTAAAGAACCACCGACTTTCAGTTATCTCATTTTACTTGCTGTTACGCTGCAAAAATATCTACTTGCATTCAGAAATAAAAGCTCACACTTATCAGTTATATCAGTAGTATTCAAGACTATATTCTCGAGCCTAAATAGCACTTTTTAATCCTTGATAGATTTTCTAAGTTGTGCTAAGATCAGTTACGATCTATAAAAGTGTTGTATACTAAGAGTTTCAGTTTTGGCAAAGTGATAAGTCCAAAATGAAGTGGGTCAGTGCAGTATCTTGTATTTGATCAAAGTATTTTAGTGAATATCCTATCTTCGTGATAGAAGGGGTGACGTAGGAGTTATTCAAGTCTCCGAACATCCAGAAACATATCGTGTTATTTTACTTCAGTCATTATTTTCAGTTAGATACTCTATCTTTCAGTCAGTTCATTTTCCGCAATTGTTTTGTTTAGTTTAACTTATTGTCATTGACCGACGGGATATTTAGTTTCAGTTTGTAACATAACTGAACTTATATTGTCGAAGAACACTTAAATTCGAGAAGTTTTTATTCAACCCCCCTTCTAAACACTCTTTAGTAGTTTAACCGATCCTTTCAAAATCCATAAATACTGCTGGAGCATTCGTCAAACCAAACGGCATCACTAGAAACTCGTAATGCCCATACCTTGTTCGAAATGCAGTCTTAGGGACATCACGTTGATGAACTCGAAGTTGATGATATCCAGAACGTAAATCGATCTTCGAGTACACTGAAGTCCCTTGCAGTTGATCAAACAAATCATCAATCCATGGTAACGGATATTTATTCTTGACTGTTACTCGGTTCAACTGTCGATAATCTATTCAAAGCCGTATAGACCCATCCTTCTTTTTAACGAACAACACTGGTGCTCTCCAAGGAGACACACTGGGTCTAATGTACCATTTGTCAACAAGATCTTGTAATTGTTTTTTCAACTATTTCATCTCTGTTGGTGTCCATCTATAAGGCGCTCTGGAGATAGGTGCGGTCCCTGGTACTAACTCTATCTCCGCTTCCACTTCCCTCTCCGGAGGAAATCCAGGAATTTCATCGGGGAAAACATCAGGAAATTCATCGACAACTGGAATGTTCTTCACGTCGATTACATCCTTCGATACGTCAAGAGCATAAATGAGATATTCTTCTCATCCTTTCGCTAAAGCTCGTTGTGCATTTACAGCAGACACTACTTGCATTGGAGGTCGAGCCCCCTCACTGAAGAAGAACCAATTCTCGTCTCCTTCTGGACGAAACTGAACGAGACGTTGATAACAATCTATCGTCGCTCTATAATTAGTCAATAGGTCTATTCTCATAATACAATCGAAACCTTCCATAGCCAATATCATCAAATTGGCAGACAAGAAATTTCCCTCAAACTCTAGCAAACAGTCTACTACAAGTCGCTTAGCTAAAACCTCTTGTCCCATCGGTGTCTACCGACAACAAAATATCTAATGACACGTAGGGTAGTTTATGCTTCTTAACAAACGTTGAAGCTATGAATGAATGCGATGCCCCAGTGTCAATTAATACATATGCAGGAATACCACATAAAAGAAAATTACCTGAAATGACTCTCTCGTTTTGCTCATCAGCTTGTTCTTGGTTTAGGGCAAACACTTTCCCCTGAACTCGTGAGCGTTGCTGAGATCCTTGTGATATTCCTCCACGACGAGAACCTTGAGCAGGAAAACCTTTCTGTTGCACAGTGGTCTCAGATTGTTTTCCACTATAAGACCCTATCATAGAATCTCTGCATCCAATCTGATTCTCTAAATTAGGGCAATCCCTCTTCATGTGACCAAACCCACCACCATTGAAACATACACCGGTTGCTCTTCGACAATTCTCCGTCGGGTGATTGCCTCAGCAGTGGCCACATTGCATCTTTTTCCTGCCAAAGCTGTGCACCCCTCCAGAACCGGAAGAAGAAGAAGATACATGCTTCTTGAAAGACTGACCCCTTGGTCCCAACGAACTATAACTTTTGCTAGCTTGCATAGCCTTCCTCCTAGCAATACTGATCTCGGCTTGCCGACAACGATTCACTAATCCTTCATACGAAGTAGAATCATCACAGACAGAAACCCGATCAAAAATCTGCTGGTTCAAACCATTCAAAAAGTGAGAATATTTTGCTGCAGATTTCTCACTGATGTGAGGAGCGTACGGCAACAGATCCATAAAATGCTTCTGATAATCCTCAATGTTAGAATCTCCTTGCTTAATGGTCAACAGTTCCATCTCCTTCGCTTGGCGAAGAGCTGGCGGAAAGTGATGATTGATGAAGGCCTGACGGAAATGTTCCCAACGAATCTGCCCATGTTGCTGAACTAGAATGGCAGAAACAGGTTTCCACCATTTCTGAGCTTTTCCTTGGATCATGAAATCGGCTACGTCCATCTTCTCATCCTCATCATAGTGCAGCACTCGAAAACATTGCTCCATGATATCGACCCAAGCTTCAGCAACATCAGCATTCTCATCTCCGGTCAACGGAGGAGGTCCAATCTTCATGAAATCCATAATGTTGACACGGTTCCTACATCTCCTTTCATTATGATCTCGGTGATGCCTTCCGTCACGATCTCTACGACGATGTTCTCGGCCAGCCTCATCGTCGCCACAACGGCCATGTCCCACACTACAGTGACTGCTTCCATCTCCTGACATCTGAAAGGAAACTAAAATCAACCTCTAAGTACTCAAAACAAAATTACTAATGTCCCAAAAATCTTTGCATGCTCTGATACCACCAAATGTAGCACCCTTACCCGAGCCACTACTAAACAGATTAATAAACATGCAACATTAAACTTAATGACAACAATTAAACAGCGGAAACCAAATACTTAATCATCTTACAACCCAAACGAAAACAAAACAATAACAACAGTCTTAAACATTAATACAACCATAACATAATTCTGAACGAGAAAACGATAAACCAAAGAAAACCTCCACTGGATCACCACCGAAAACCCAACTGCTTTAGCCACTGCCCTGGTCGTCCGAACCGTTCAACCTAAGACCTGCCCCGTGGAATGGGGTGCCCAAGTTGAAAACAAGGACGTGAGCGCCAATTGCCCAATACGAGAATGTACGAGTATACAAACTGATATGATGCATGCGAAATGCAATATGCTCGGATATCAAGGATCAAGTCAAGAATCTCATGCTCAGTCTAGAGCCGCGTGAGTGTGTAGTTTCTGATCTGCCCTAGGCATGTTTTGGCTCCCACACTCATCATCAAGACGTGGACCTGCAATGTCCAGGTCATCAGAGCCCGCGGGTCCCGTCGGACACTGTAGCTCTCGATGCCCCATCGTCCACAATACAGAATAGGGCTGAGCAGCCCCAACAAACGAGGTATATCTCAAAAGATATCAGGCTCAACATGATATGTCATGCATAATATACCAAAGCAGTAAAACATGTATCATGCAACAGATAAATATGCAGCATATAAGTGTGTATACTACGCTTGGAAATCTCAGTCAGTACATCACGTACCTCACTAAAACAATCTGATAGAAAGCTCTAAACCTAGACAATACCAATTTAATGAAATCACTATCAAACCAGAACAAACATGCTACAAGTTCTCCCTAATGATCCTTAAATCAGTATCTAAGGATTTAGGATTATACATGCGTCCATCATCATCCCGCTGATGATGTATCGATCTCAATTCACCGACCCCTCCTCGAGTCGATATTAGCTCCGAAACTTCCCGACACCAAAGTGCCCTAGAAACTGACTAGAAACTATGGTATAACTAGAACTCTCTCTGAAGAATGCGGTGAAGGAAACAAAAGAATTCGGCTTCCATTTATAGGCTGCATCCGGACTATTTTAGAAAATCCGAACCAATCTTATCTGCCACGTGTCAGAATCTCATTGGTCTAGTTGTAATTATCGAGATAATGAAATCTGAAGTTGATCGGGTTATCCATTTAAAATTCAGTGGATACCAACAGCTTGATCCCAAATTATCAATTCGTTAATAATAATTAATTAACAACTCATTAATTATCACTTAATTAATACTTCATTCAAAACAAGGATTCGGGTCATTACATTATCTATTCCAGAATGGAAATGAGATCACATTTCCATGGATTTTGTTACGAAGCTACCACGATCCTCCCGAGGTTGTGATGCGATTTGGGTCGTTATTGACAGATTAACCAAATCAGCGTGTTTTATTCCTTACCGAATGACATATAGACACGATCAGATGGCATAAATTTATGTCAGAGAAGTGATTAGATTGCATGAGTGCCAAAGTCCATCGTATCATATCGTGACCCTCGATTTACTTCACACTTTTGGCACAGTTTGCGGGAAGCTCTAGGTACGAAATTACACATGAGTACAACATATCATCCTCAGACTGATAAACAATCAGAAAGGACTATCCAGACATTAGAGGATATGCTTAGAGTTGTAGTGCTAAACTTTGGCACTAGTTGGCAAGATTTCTTACCACTTTGTGAATTCTCATACAACAATATCTATCAAAGGAGTATAGAGATGGCTCTGTTTGAAGTTTTGTACGGCAAGAAGTGCAGATCTCCTCTCTACTGGGATGATATCTTAGAGGTACCTGAAATTGGGCCTGACATGATTCGAGATATGACTGAAAAAGTAAAGCTGATTCAACAGAGAATGAAGACAGCTCAGGATAGACAGGCCAAATATGCAAATATTCGACGTTGACCTTTAGATGTTGAGCATGGAGACAGAGTATTTCTGAAAATTTCTCCTTTCAGAGGCGTGGTCAGATTTGGCAAGAGAGGGAAGTAGTCTCCACGTTATATTGGTCCATATGAGATTCTTGAGAAGATGGGTAATTGTGCATATTCACTCGCTCTTCCTCCATCTCTATCTGGAATACGTGACGCTTTTCATGTGTCTATGCTATGGAAATATCTTCCTGATGCTTCTCATGTTCTTCAGCCTGATGAGGCCGAACTCGATGAAACTCTGAGTTATTTTGAAAAGCCACTTCAGATTCTCGATCGTAAAGAAAAACAGCTCAGAACGAAGACTATTCTGCTTGTGAAAGTTCAGTGCAGTCGTCATGACATTGAAGAAGCTACATGGGAGACTGAATCAGATATGAGACAGAAATTTTCAGAGTTGTTTCACTAATGTGAGTTTCTTATTTAGCTTCTGTTATATATTCTTATTTGATGTGATTTGATTGCCTGCGATTTCGAGGACGAAATCATGTCTCAGAGGGGGAGAATTGTAAGACCCGAGATTATATCATTGTAATCCGAGATTATTTAATTGATGAATTGATGTGATCATAGAAGGACAAGCTCCGAGGAAGACATGGGAAAGCATGGGATACGTGTGGAGGCCAGAAGACCTCGTGCACATGCGCGGAGACGAGGCGCGCATTTGCGCTAGCAGCCAAAAGCCGAGACAGAAAGTCTCGTGCATATGCGCGAGATGAGGTGCGCATATACGCGAGCAGGGGTAATTCTATGCACCGAGGCAGGAAGTCTCGCGCATATGCGCGAACATTGGACGCACATATGCGCGAGAAGTGCTGAATGAAAAATATGACACGTGTCTTGCCATGCATATTAACATGTAAAAAAACCTCCATCCACTTCAGAATTGGAGTAGCAAAAATCGAGACCTCAATGCTTAGAAATCCTCAAGCTTCTTCATATCTTAGAATTTTGATTGTGCAAGATCCGGCCATCCGATTTTCGATCCAAGCATAGTTTCGTTCTTCTCTCGTCAAGAGATTCGAAGGGATGTAAGTTTTCTTATTTTACTGCATGGTTCGAAAATTTGATGTTGGAGGAATCATAATTTGATTGATAATATGTGTTCTTGAGATTATGGTAAGCATGTAATCGAAACCGGATCGAAGAACAGACAACATATGCAATTTTTATCATTTTTCCAGCCTATGTTCGAATGGAGTTGTGCAGATTTTGGAATTGTAGTTTGTATTTGTTGATGGTTATGAGTGGTTGATATTTATCTATTGTTGTTTGAGTTGCCGGGTATCTTGAAATTGCACCGTTATTGTAGAACCCGTAACTTAGACTACGTATAAACCATGCATAATTCTAGTATTTAAATTAAAATGATTTTTTTTTTGTTGCATGAGTATTTAAATTTAATAATTTTATTATTTCATGCAGTAGTTTGATTTTTATCATTTCAGTTATTTCAGTGAGGCCGGACTGGAGTAGGAGTTTAGAGATAAAATTTAATATTCAAGAAACATTTCCAGAATTTATTTTAGCTAGCAAGTAAGTTCATTTAAGTTAAAAATAAGGTTTGAGGATTTATTTTAATTACTTGAGGTGAGTAGGAAATAAGCTCATTAAGTTACATAATTAAGGGATTAGTTCAATAAATTAATTAAAGGATTAGTGAGGCTTTTAAGGGTTATAAATTTACTAGCTAGAAAACAATTTCCCCTACATTTTTATTAGTAAATTTTCGGCCCCCTTATTGTCTAGACAACTCCTTGCCAACTCATCACCCTTTGACCCATTCTTGGTTGTTTTAGCATGCTAACCTTTTAGCTATTTTTCCACCTTAATTAATTTATTAGTGAGCATTATCCTAGTCTAGATTAGCAAGGAATTTTCGGTCACCCCCATTCTAGATTCATCCAATAACTATTTGATTAGCAACCAAAATTCAAAATTCAAATGAGAGTAGACTTGGTCTTGCATTATCCCTATATCTTGCACCCACTTCCCTCACTCTCCTAACCATCTTTCCCCCTCTCCCTTGCTCGAAATCTGAGTGATTTTCTAAGCTGAAAACCGTGAGAATTCAGGAGGTAAACTAGAAAGAAAATCGAGAACAAGTTAGCAAGGAAAGGAAGCGCTCCACTCCTCCGTGCCGCGTCGTCGTCGTTTCGTTCGTTTTCTTTCGAAACGAAACCAGGCATGCATATATTCTTCTTTGACTCTTCAATCAAGTCCTAATATCAATTATTTTCATTACATGATCATGTTTTAATGAGCAAGAACCGAAATACATCAAAATTTTTAGAAAACATCACATGCAGAATTTCGGCCCCTTCTCTTCAAGCTTCACGTTTTTCTTGATGTTGTGGTTTCAGGTGGATGGATCGGTTCCAGGCTCCCAAGGCGACATCTAGACATGTTCTAGCATGGATTAGGATCACTTTAGTCCATTATTTTAGTCCCCATGCTTGCTGGAATTCGATAATGACAGCAGCTTTCCATCGGTGCCATTTTGTGTCTCACAATTTCGGTTTTTGCTGTCGTGAGGGATAGACCTGATCATGGCTGCCCCAAGGCCTATAGCCATGGTTGGATCACTTCCCTAGCATGTCTAAGACGAGACTAAGTCGCCTTTTTGGTGGCTTGGTCCATGGTTAATCGGTTTTTGAATAAAACGCTAGAACAGCCCCTCCCCCACATTCGGCTTCTTCATTGGTACAGCATATGAGTTCGGTTTTGGTTGGTTTGGTGTGGATCTTGGTTGGCCTAGGGCCCTTAGCCATGGTTCATACCATACCCCAAGATGTCTAGGTCGTGTCATGGTCAATCAAATGGCCACTGGAACGACACGAGACAGCAAGCAAAGCACAACACCTCACGCGCATGCAAAGGTGCTCTCGGTGAATCTTTTCGGTTGGTTGCTGGAATGGTGAGGATTGTGGCTGGCCTAGGGCCCCTAGCCATGGTTCAAATCATTCCTTGGGATGCTGGTAAGAGGTTTTGGCCGGTGCTTCAAGCCCCAATGGCCATTAGCCTCGCAAACGACGCAAGCAAATCAAAGCACAGTTGCTGTATTTTTGGACAGCAACTTGCTGTGTCGGTTCGGTGGCTCGTTCGAGTTCTCGGTTGGCTTTTAGCCTATGACCTTGAACTGGACAGTGCCCCTTTGAGTTGGGAAGGTCATGTTTTCGACCGTTCGTCATTCAGATCATTTTTGAGGTCGTACAAGAATTTACGGTGCGATGTGCCAAATTGACTCTCGAAAGAGCGTTTCTTGTTTTGGCCTCCATTCACCTAGATTTCGACTTGCATCATTTTAGGAGCATTATTTTATCATTTTAGACGTATTTTAATCATGACTATATGATGTTAAAGTGTTGGCTCGGGTTGGTTCGGAGTCATGATTAAATACGAAGTCGTTCGGTGAAATTGTCACATTTTTGAGTGTTATTGTATAGTTTGGTCCCATAAATCTATTGCATATTTTCATGACATATTTAGGTTGCAGCGAGCCTGGGAGCGATCCAATCCAAGCAGTAAATTATTTCAGGATATTTAATTGTGCCATTTAATTATATTACGTGCATAAGAATATAAAATGTTCAGTTTTGAGATTATGCGATATTGCTTGTGGCCATTTCACTATCATGGGATTATTGCTAAATCCGGTCGCCAGTTACCGGTCCGGTCGCCAGTTACCGGTCAGTTGAGTTTGTTTCACCCAGTATACTGTGGCTACAGTCTGATCAGACGTTTACTATTTTATCCGGTCGCTAGTTACCAGTCATGGGAGCATTTTATTTTCCGGTCGCCAGTTACCGGGCAGTTTCAGTGCAGGGGCCACTTGCGTATACCATAATCTCACCAGGAAAATTATTACAGGCTATTTTAGTATAGGGCTCCAAGGAGCAAACATTTTTACCATGATATTTTCAGTTCAGTTATGCACGTATTATAATTAATCATGACACGAAATTTTTACGATATGCCTCATGACATTTTTATCCCATGCAAATTTTACTATATTAATTTTTTATTTACGATATATGCATGTTGAGTCTTTAGACTCACTAGACTTGATTGTTGTAGGTTCTGATGATGCCAGGGCCGAGGGCGAGGACCAGTGAGCAGGCTCGAGTCGGCAGTAGTAGGACCCGAGGACCTCAGTTCAACATTTATTTTTATTGATGGCTTAAACATTTTATTTATTGTTGGAAAAACTTTTTACTGTTATTTTGAAAATGTTAATTTCTTCCGCTGCCACATTGAACATCAAACTTTATTTATAAGTTCTTTTATGAAGGAGGCAATTTTAATTATTTAAAAAGAAAAATTTAAAATTTTCCGCAAATTTTCCAAGTAAGGATTTCTTGGCCGTCATAGTTACGCCGTCGAAATGTAATTAGATTGAGATTGATCATACCATGTCTTGATTTTAGTTGTAAGTTGATATTGCGCCTATCGAAAATGTCATTCCAGATTTGGTATTGAAGGCTTCGAACTTGAGAATTCAACTTCGAAACCGGTAGAAGAACGAGCATAGCAAGATTGAGATTGGTTGCGTCAAACAAAAAACCGAAAAAAAAGGTATAAATCAATGTTAAACCGGGATAGATAACTCGAGTAAGATATGACTTGAGTTCCTAAAACCACATACTAAATTGCTATTGCTTTGATGTGTTCGAAATTCTTGAAATTAATATGCTTAGTCTACTGAGTTATAGAAAAGTATGTATTATGAGATAGACATCTTGGATGAGTCTTTGGTAGAGATGCCAAGTCACTGGACATTTGGTTTACATCGATGCGCTTAGGAGAAAGATCGACTCCTATTGTAGACACTCGATATAGTGTGCCGAAGTCCGGGAATATGGACGTACCACCACCTCGAATGGGAGAGTATATGGGGGACTTGTTACGTTCTTATTCAAACCGGGATCCCTAGATAAAAGTCGAGTCAAAGACTAAAAGTTAAAGAGTTTGATTTAAAGCTTTGTATCGATTTATGTTTTCTTAGACTATGATACATGTTTGACAAATGTTTTAGCTTTTGTATATGCTTGATGAAATGCATGTATACGTTGTTTATACTGAGAAATATATTTCTCACCAGAGTTATCCGGCTGTTGTTATGTTTGTATGTGTGCATGACAACAAGTGGGACATGATCAGGGTCGAGAAGAGCATGAAAGATCGAGATTAGAGTGGTGATCCAGACTTAGATGTAAAACTGGTTGTTCAACACTTGAAATGTTGTTGATAAACACTAGTTTGTTATGAATTAATTTTGAACAAGTTTTGTATCTTTGATCATGTTCTAGATATTGAAGTTGATCTTGTAAATTGAATAAAATGGAGCATAACTTGTTGTAGTATTTTGGACACTTGTTTATGAGGTGCACATCTTTAAAAAAAAAAAATTGATCTAGCTTATGTAATTGATCCATTTAATCCCAACGATGATTCAAGAAAATGAGTTAGCGTCTGGGTCCACACACACACACACACACACACACACACACACACACACACACACACACACACACACACACATATATATATATATATATATATATATATATATATATTTATATGATGTAACCAAGAAATAATAATATATGAAATGAGAGGATCTAGGCGATCAACCAACTCAGTGATCGGCCAATTCGGGTGGTCGGCTGATCCAAATAGTCAGTGTTGTGAACAATTGTTAGAGATGTCGGGAGTTAATCAGACGCTCAAAAGTACTTAAAATATGACAAAAACTTATGTCAGACGGTTTCACACGTTGTTTTTTTGAGACGAATCTCTTATTTGATTTATCAATGAAAAATTATTATTTTTTATGCTAAGGGTATTGTTTTTTATTGTAAATATCGGTAAGGTTGACCCGTCTCACAGATAAAAATTCGTGAGACCATTTCACAAGAGACCTACTCTTGAAATATAATATGAAAGTTACCTCCAAGGGAAGAGTCTAGACTTATTTATAAGATTTTCAAGGGTTTGATGGACATGGCACACCAAATTTTTTCCCCAAATACCGCTATCCATGATACCATTATTTTTTGAATTAAACAAAATGTAATTCAATAAAATAAAATCTCAAATATTAGCTTTAAAAATTACTTTAACCACAATTCACACCAAATTATTTTATATATAAAATATAGATTTTATATTTAAATTTAATTTTGTGCTCGTCGCAAAAGTTTGTTAATATTATATAAATCTTTTTACTATATAATAATATTAATTTATACTATATTATTAAGTGTTAAGACATGATAATAACTATTTAGAGAGGACACTAATTTTTCTTCCAATTTTACCCTTATATCAGGATATGATACTTGTAATGCCCAGAAATTTAATCCTAGTAATCTATAATTATTGAAATATAAGTTGATATGATTACGAAAGGATTAATCGGGACACGAAATAAAATTATATTTGAAGGGTGCAATTGTTGGACAGAAACATTGGCGCCCGAGCGGTAAGAAATGACCGCCCGAGCGCCAAAGTCCAATAGGAATACATCTTGGACAGAAGAAGTGGCGCCCGGGCGGTAGTTTTTGACCGCCCGAGCGCCAATGTGTAATCCGAAAGGAATCGGACAGAAATTGCCGCGCTCGAGCGGTAGTTTATTACCGCTCGAGCGCCAGCCGAGATTCATGAAAATGTGACGCGTCGCTTAACATGCAAACTTGGTATATATATACGTATATCTTTGCATTTTCTTTCGAAACAAAAGGTAAGAATCGAGAAAAGAGTCAGGGAAAGTTCACCGAAAATCCTTACGCCTTTTCTGAGAAATCCGTCCGTCTGAATTGTAATCCGACTTCGGTACTGAAATCCTATCGACGTAGGCTACACTTTGACGTAAGTTTTGCTACGTTTTGACATGTCTTGAAATTATGATATTGTCAGAATTGAATAGGATTCATATATGATATTCTTGTCATGTTAGATATTATAGAATTGAAGTCAGATTGAAGAACAGATTGTTTCTGTATTTGTTATGATTTTCGAAAGATATTGACAGAGATTCGATATCAGATTTGTGTTATCCTTGAGATTAGGAGTTATGTCAGTATTGATTATGAGTTTTGGTATTATATCTGTGATGTTTGGATTGACGGGATTATCGAGACAATATTATTATACCGTCGAAAACATCAGTTGATTGATATTGATCAGAGCATGTTCCGGATTGGGTTATTTATTGATATTGTGACTGTTCAATATTGTGATTACCAGATTTGGGAATGGACCGAGATAGAGTCGGGAATTCTTCTTCATCTTCTGTACGAGAAGATAAAGATATAAGTCAATGTGGTATTGGGAGATGGACTTGAGTCGGTTTAGACTTGAGTTTCCCTAAATCACATACTTTATTGTATTGCATGGATATTTGCATTAAATTGACTTATGTACTTGTTCTCTTGATATTAGATAACAGGTATTAGATAAGTTATCTTTTGACAGAAGTGCCGGATAGTGGTGGTATCGCCACGGCACATTGCACGATGTCTCAAGATAGGATATTAGCGATAGAGCTACAGTCCATGACGGTTAGGTCAGGACACCGGGTGTTTGGTTATATCGAGTAACAGGGAATGGGAATTCGTCTATTACGGAAGTCGATATAGGAACACCGGATAGGGTTATATCGAGTAATAGAATTACGGTTCCTCCTATTACGGAATTCGATATAGGAATACCACGTCTGGAAACCGGGATCCCTAGACTAGGATTGAGTCTAGTCTGAATGATGTAGCTACGAGTATTGTCGACAGTTTGTTATTGATTATGTTTCAGATTCGTTACATATTGTTGATACCTGATTACATGCTTTATATTCGTTATATGTTTGCATGTTTCATTGAGTTATACTGGGAGTTATTCTCACCGATTTATCCGGCTGTTGTCTTGTCTGTATGTGTACTTGACAACAGGTGGGACAGGTTCAGGGTCGAGGAGATGAGGAGAGATCGAGTTAGAGTGGAGACTTCGGACTTTGATCTGAGATAGGGTTTGAACAATTGATATTAGATGTTAAACTCTAGTTTGAATAAATGTTTTGTAATACAGGATTTGTATTTTATATACTGAGATGTATATATGTTTTATTTCACTACGTTCCGCAATTTAAAAAGAAAAATTTTTAGACCCTGTTTTATAATTGATTAATTAGTCCCAATGATGATTAAGAACTTGATTAGCGTCCGGGTCCCCACAACAGGTGGTATCAGAGCATTAGGTTCCAGAACAGTAGGTTCTAGAGCCGTAGGTTCTGTAGACTGAGATAGAAGAGAATGAGCGGGGTAGATTGAATTTTCTTCCTTGCATGTGATTGCTAGCATGAGATTTATTTTAATGTTGATTGACATTGTGTGCTAGCATGAGACTATGTGTTTCTGCTTTGAGATACATGTTTCCCTGATTATTTGATTTGAATGGGTATTATGTATTCTTGAACATAAATCAGATCTGATTCCTGATCAGCAGTAAGATGATCAGAGAAAGATTAGAACAGATTGGTTGTACTGGATTACTAATGTTTTGGTAATCAGATATAGCTCCCCGAAGGATTCCTGAAAAAGGCAGTACTTCGTATGATCAGATAGATAGATCAGAATCTCAGATAGATGTGTCAGAAACTCCAATGGAAACGAAGTTGAGGGAATTTCAGTTACTTCAGCCACCGATTTTGAGTGGTATTGAGACATCGGAAGATTGTCAGAACTGGTTGGATGACATAGAAATACTGGTCGATTTACTGGATTGTACCGATGAACAGAAAGTTAAATTGGTAGTTTATCAGTTACGGGAGGCTGCGAGAAATTGGTGGATTACGATCAGAGGCATCTTAGAACTACGTGGTATTGTGATCACGTGGGAAGTCTTCAAAGCTGAATTCTATCAAAGATTTTTCTCAGTTTTATATCCGGAGGACAAAAGAGCGGAATTTGAGAATTTGAGACAAGGTCAACTTAATGTTGAAGAATATGTTACGAAATTCTCTACGCCACTGAATTTTGCTCCTCATTTGGTGGGAAATGACGAAGCTGTAGGGAATCAGTTCGTCGGAGGATTGAATTCAGAAATAGTTGCATTGATGAACATGCAGCAACCTTATCATTTTGCTGATGCTTTGAGTAAAGCAAGGAGGGCGGAGGCGAGTCTGATTAGACAAGCGGGAAGATTGAGCGTGAAGCAATCCCAGACACAGCAATCCCCTCTCCGATTTGAACGTGGCAGCACGAGTGGAAAGCAAGAGTTGCTTAAAGCTCGAAAGAAACCGTTCAAGAAATTAGGAGGTGGTTCCTCTAGTTCCAGCGGTTCTAGCCCGAGCTATACTGGGGTGTATTGCAGAACCTGTGGGGGAAGACATCTCACAGAGCAATGCCAGGGAGTGACTGGTACTTGTCATATCTGTAGACAACAGGGACACTTTGCTAGAGTCTGTCCCCAGAAGGGTCCTCGAAGATTTTAGAGAGCAGAGTCATTGGTGATAATGACAGAAGAACAGACCCAGAACATCATAGGTACTATTTCTTTATGATTATATTGCATATGCATTGATATGTACTAAGGCATTTTTATGAGTATCTGTGATTGAGTAGCATGGAGATATACTGTAGCTATGGAGTTTGTTTATACTGTGGTATTAATTTCCTTGATTGTTGAGGAAAATGATGATATCTAAGATTTTTATGATGATATATATATATATATATATATATACTGCAGTAAGATAAGAATGAGATGGAGTTAGATTATGATGTACTTGTGTTTTCAGATTTGATTGCATTATTGATATTAATATGCTAAACAAGTACAGAACTAGAGTATAAAATGCAGACCAGATATGGCTGATGAGTAGAAATTTCACAATAAGGATTCTAGACTCAGAATTCTTGTGATACTCAGATTGTATATGACTCGATTAGTACAGAAAGGAGCAGATTGTCTCCTTATGTATTCAGTAGATCCACTGAAATCGAGTTTAGTATTGACAGATTGGTCAGTATTATATGAGTTGGCTGATGTTTGCCAGCTAAGATTTCAGATTTGTGGTGATCTCAGAAAGATAAACTTCAGAAATTGAATTGAGATCAGGTATTGTGTGTATAGTAGATTTAGTACAGAATGTGTATTGACTATACAGAATGATACAAAATGAATTGAAGAATATTTGAAAGATCATATTACATATTCTGAAAATTATGATTATTGTATACAGAAATTGTTCAGATATGTCTTTTATTGAAACAGATTGTATTCAGAATAGATGATATCTGATGTTAGTATACTGATTGATTTTGAGACAGTTGATATTGTGATCAGTGACTGATCAGATACCGATATCAGAAAGATCAGGAAGTGTCAGAGATTGATATTATATGAGTTGACAGATTATCTGATATGATTGTGTTTTAAACTGCTTGAGTATAGATCAGTATTTTATACAGATTGTATTGTTTGGGGAGCATATTATATTTGCAGATGATATATAGCAGTTGATCAGTATGGCATGAAGATCTGATTGATTTGTCAGAATCGATAGTATTGTTAGAACTTACAATCCTATATATTTACTAGATAAGTATAGATTATGGTTATTCTGAATCAGTATTGATACAGATTTTGTGAACCGTTGAGAGTATATACAGTTCAGCTTGTATCAGAAATGAATTCGAGAATTTCAGCAGTTCAGAAACGTGATCAGAGTGGTCAGAACAGTATTTCGATAATCAGAGCAGAGTGTCGGTCAGAGAAACAGCTATGTGATTTTGTATTTTGTATGAATTGACTAGCTTGTGATATCAGAATGTTTCAGTATTGTATAACAGAATTGATATCTGTAGTCAGAGCCGAATACCAGGTAGGTATTTCTTCTTTATTTTTTTATTATTAACTGATTGGTTATACAGAATAGTTCGAATTTGAAAGCACAGATAGTGTCAGAAATGCACAGTAGTGGATTCAGTTTTCATCTTGATGTTTGATAAGGTATAATATTCGAACAGATAGTTGTAATATAAACAGATTAAATCAGTTATGACAGAAATTGTACCGCAATGCTAGCAGAAATTGTACAGATATGTCTGAATCGCTAACAGAAGAAGACAAAAAGATAGAAATCAGAAGATTATTACAGATTTTGTATATTTCTGAATAGAAATGGGAGTACATTTCTATGGCTTTCGTAATGAAAGTACCGTTATTTTCTCCATATTGAGATATGATATGATTATGATTGACAGATTACTCAATCCATATCTATCAGTTTGTACCAGACTACGTACAAACAGAACTAGATGACGTAGATCGATTCAGAAATGTTCAGATGGAACAGAACATTTAAGTAGATTATATCAGATTGTGATTTTGATTGAATTTGTACTTGTGATAGAAGATATCATGAGCGCTCTCGCAGATTTTTCACAGATTGACAGATAGTCAGAGGGTATTATCCAGATATTGGAAGATATTGGTAGAATTTTGGTGCTGGATGTTAACTAGTTGTTATGATTTATTGTCACTGTATGACTTACTGCATGACAATAGCTATTGAGATAGTTCAGAATGGATAGAATTAATAAACCAACGTCGGATGGTGATGATTGGTACTTGAAGTCGAAGATAGACTAGATATTTGATTGGGATAAACATATGACATAACAATTGCTGCTATTGCTTTGTTACGAACGAATAAATGGGCATATACGGATGTTGTATAGCCAGTAATGCGAGATGGATTCTGTCATAATGATTTTGAGAAGTATTATGATATTAGAATTCTTGAATTCTTATTTCAGACTAGAATCAGAGATTAATCAAAGAAAAATACCTCAGAATGATGTTAGTGAGATGAGTTTGGATGTTAAACTCTATTATACATTTCTTCTGGTATATCAGAATTGATTGCTTGTGATTTCGAGGACGAAATCGTATCTTAGGGGGGGAGAAATGTAATGCCCGGAAATTTAATCCTAGTAATCTATAATTATTGAAATATAAGTTGATATGATTACGAAAGGATTAATCGGGACACGAAATAAAATTATATTTGAAGGGTGCAATTGTTGGACAGAAACATTGGCGCCCGAGCGGTAAGAAATGACCGCCCGAGCGCCAAAGTCCAATAGGAATACATCTTGGACAGAAGAAGTGGCGCCCGAGCGGTAGTTTTTGACCGCCCGAGCGCCAATGTGTAATCCGAAAGGAATCGGACAGAAATTGCCGCGCTCGAGCGGTAGTTTATTACCGCTCGAGCGCCAGCCGAGATTCATGAAAATGTGACGCGTCGCTTAACATGCAAACTTGATATATATATATACGTATATCTTTGCATTTTCTTTCGAAACAAAAGGTAAGAATCGAGAAAAGAGTCAGGGAAAGTTCACCGAAAATCCTTACGCCTTTTCTGAGAAATCCGTCCGTCTGAATTGTAATCCGACTTCGGTACTGAAATCCTATCGACGTAGGCTACACTTTGACGTAAGTTTTGCTACGTTTTGACATGTCTTGAAATTATGATATTGTCAGAATTGAATAGGATTCATATATGATATTCTTGTCATGTTAGATATTATAGAATTGAAGTCAGATTGAAGAACAGATTGTTTCTGTATTTGTTATGATTTTCGAAAGATATTGACAGAGATTCGATATCAGATTTGTGTTATCCTTAAGATTAGGAGTTATGTCAGTATTGATTATGAGTTTTGGTATTATATCTGTGATGTTTGGATTGACGGGATTATCGAGACAATATTATTATACCGTCGAAAACATCAGTTGATTGATATTGATCAGAGCATGTTCCGGATTGGGTTATTTATTGATATTGTGACTGTTCAATATTGTGATTACCAGATTTGGGAATGGACCGAGATAGAGTCGGGAATTCTTCTTCATCTTCTATACGAGAAGATAAAGGTATAAGTCAATGTGGTATTGGGAGATGGACTTGAGTCGGTTTAGACTTGAGTTTCCCTAAATCACATACTTTATTGTATTGCATGGATATTTGCATTAAATTGACTTATGTACTTGTTCTCTTGATATTAGATAACAGGTATTAGATAAGTTATCTTGTGACAGAAGTGCCGGATAGTGGTGGTATCGCCACGGCACATTGCACGATGTCTCAAGATAGGATATTAGCGATAGAGCTACAGTCCATGACGGTTAGGTCAGGACACCGGGTGTTTGCTTATATCGAGTAACAGGGAATGGGAATTCGTCTATTACGGAAGTCGATATAGGAACACCGGATAGGGTTATATCGAGTAAAAGAATTACGGTTCCTCCTATTACGGAATTCGATATAGGAATACCACGTCTGGAAACCGGGATCCCTAGACTAGGATTGAGTCTAGTCTGAATGATGTAGCTACGAGTATTGTTGACAGTTTGTTATTGATTATGTTTCAGATTCGTTACATATTGTTGATACCTGATTACATGCTTTATATTCGTTATATGTTTGCATGTTTCATTGAGTTATACTGGGAGTTATTCTCACCGATTTATCCGGCTGTTGTCTTGTCTGTATGTGTACTTGACAACAGGTGGGACAGGTTCAGGGTCGAGGAGATGAGGAGAGATCGAGTTAGAGTGGAGACTTCGGACTTTGATCTGAGATAGGGTTTGAACAATTGATATTAGATGTTAAACTCTAGTTTGAATAAATGTTTTTTAATACAGGATTTGTATTTTATATACTGAGATGTATATATGTTTTATTTCACTACGTTCCGCAATTTAAAAAGAAAAATTTTTAGACCCTGTTTTATAATTGATTAATTAGTCCCAATGATGATTAAGAACTTGATTAGCGTCCGGGTCCCCACAACAGGTGGTATCAGAGCATTAGGTTCCAGAACAGTAGGTTCTAGAGTCGTAGGTTCTGTAGACTGAGATAGAAGAGAATGAGCGGGGTAGATTGAATTTTCTTCCTTGCATGTGATTGCTAGCATGAGATTTATTTTAATGTTGATTGACATTGTGTGCTAGCATGAGACTATGTGTTTCTGCTTTGAGATACATGTTTCCCTGATTATTTGATTTGAATGGGTATTATGTATTCTTGAATATAAATCAGATCTGATTCCTGATCAGCAGTAAGATGATCAGAGAAAGATTAGAACAGATTGGTTGTACTGGATTACTAATGTTTTGGTAATCAGATATAGCTCCCCGAAGGATTCCTGAAAAAGGCAGTACTTCGTATGATCAGATAGATAGATCAGAATCTCAGATAGATGTGTCAGAAACTCCAATGGAAACGAAGTTGAGGGAATTTCAGTTACTTCAGCCACCGATTTTGAGTGGTATTGAGACATCGGAAGATTGTCAGAACTGGTTGGATGACATAGAAATACTGGTCGATTTACTGGATTGTACTGATGAACAGAAAGTTAAATTGGTAGTTTATCAGTTACGGGAGGCTGCCAGAAATTGGTGGATTACGATCAGAGGCATCATAGAACTACGTGGTATTGTGATCACGTGGGAAGTCTTCAAAGCTGAATTCTATCAAAGATTTTTCTCAGTTTTATATCCGGAGGACAAAAGAGCGGAATTTGAGAATTTAAGACAAGGTCAACTTAATGTTGAAGAATATGTTACGAAATTCTCTACGCTACTGCATTTTGCTCCTCATTTGGTGGGAAATGACGAAGCTGTAGGGAATCAGTTCGTCGGAGGATTGAATTCAGAAATAGTTGCATTGATGAACATGCAGCAACCTTATCATTTTGCTGATGCTTTGAGTAAAGCAAGGAGGGCAGAGGCGAGTCTGATTAGACAAGCGGGAAGATTGAGCGTGAAGCAATCCCAGACACAGCAATCCCCTCTCCGATTTGAACGTGGCAGCACGAGTGGAAAGCAAGAGTTGCTTAAAGCTCGAAAGAAACCGTTCAAGAAATTAGGAGGTGGTTCCTCTAGTTCCAGCGGTTCTAGCCCGAGCTATACTGGGGTGTATTACAGAACTTGTGGGGGAAGACATCCCACAGAGCAATGCCAGGGAGTGACTGGTACTTGTCATATCTGTAGACAACAGGGACACTTTGCTAGAGTCTGTCCCCAGAAGGGTCCTCGAAGATTTTAGAGAGCAGAGTCATTGGTGATAATGACAGAAGAACAGACCCAGAACATCATAGGTACTATTTCTTTATGATTATATTGCATATGCATTGATATGTACTAAGGCATTTTTATGAGTATCTGTGATTGAGTAGCATGGAGATATACTGTAGCTATGGAGTTTGTTTATACTGTGGTATTAATTTCCTTGATTGTTGAGGAAAATGATGATATCTAAGATTTTTATGATGATATATATATATATATATATATATATATATATATATATATATATATATATATAAATATATACTGCAGTAAGATAAGAATGAGATGGAGTTAGATTATGATGTACTTGTGTTTTCAGATTTGATTGCATTATTGATATTAATATGCTAAACAAGTACAGAACTAGAGTATAAAATGCAGACCAGATATGGCTGATGAGTAGAAATTTCACAATAAGGATTCTAGACTCAGAATTCTTGTGATACTCAGATTGTATATGACTCGATTAGTACAGAAAGGAGCAGATTGTCTCCTTATGTATTCAGTAGATCCACTGAAATCGAGTTTAGTATTGACAGATTGGTCAGTATTATATGAGTTGGCTGATGTTTGCCAGCTAAGATTTCAGATTTGTGGTGATCTCAGAAAGATAAACTTCAGAAATTGAATTGAGATCAGGTATTGTGTGTATAGTAGATTTAGTACAGAATGGGTATTGACTATACAGAATGATACAAAATGAATTGAAGAATATTTGAAAGATCATATTACATATTCTGAGAATTATGATTATTGTATACAGAAATTGTTCAGAAATGTCTTTTATTGAAACAGATTGTATTCAGAATAGATGATATCTGATGTTAGTATACTGATTGATTTTGAGACAGTTGATATTGTGATCAGTGACTGATCAGATACCGATATCAGAAAGATCAGGAAGTGTCAGAGATTGATATTATATGAGTTGACAGATTATCTGATATGATTGTGTTTTAAACTGCTTGAGTCTAGATCAGTATTTTATACAGATTGTATTGTTTGGAGAGCATATTATATTTGCAGATGATATATAGCAGTTGATCAGTATGGCATGAAGATCTGATTGATTTGTCAGAATCGATAGTATTGTTAGAACTTACAATCCTATATATTTACTAGATAAGTATAGATTATGGTTATTCTGAATCAGTATTGATACAGATTTGTGAACCGTTGAGAGTATATACAGTTCAGCTTGTATCAGAAATGAATTCGAGAATTTCAGCAGTTCAGAAACGTGATCAGAGTGGTCAGAACAGTATTTCGATAATCAGAGCAGAGTATCGGTCAGAGAAACAGCTATGTGATTTTGTATTTTGTATGAATTGACTAGCTTGTGATATCAGAATGTTTCAGTATTGTATAACAGAATTGATATCTGTAGTCAGAGCCGAATACCAGGTAGGTATTTCTTCTTTATTTTTTTATTATTAACTGATTGGTTATACAGAATAGTTCGAATTTGAAAGCACAGATAGTGTCAGAAATGCACAGTAGTGGATTCAGTTTTCATCTTGATGTTTGATAAGGTATAATATTCGAACAGATAGTTGTAATATAAACAGATTAAATCAGTTATGACAGAAATTGTACCGCAATGCTAGCAGAAATTGTACAGATATGTCTGAATCGCTAACAGAAGAAGACAAAAAGATAGAAATCAGAAGATTATTACAGATTTTGTATATTTCTGAATAGAAATGGGAGTACATTTCTATGGCTTTCGTAATGAAAGTACCGTTATTTTCTCCAGATTGAGATATGATATGATTATGATTGACAGATTACTCAATCCATATCTATCAGTTTGTACCAGACTACGTACAAACAGAACTAGATGACGTAGATCGATTCAGAAATGTTCAGATGGAACAGAACATTTAAGTAGATTATATCAGATTGTGATTTTGATTGAATTTGTACTTGTGATAGAAGATATCATGAGCGCTCTCGCAGATTTTTCACAGATTGACTGATAGTCAGAGGGTATTATCCAGATATTGGAAGAAATTGGTTGAATTTTGGTGCTGGATGTTAGCACTAGTTGTTATGATTTATTGTCACTGTATGACTTACTGCATGACAATAGCTATTGAGATAGTTCAGAATGGATAGAATTAATAAACCAACGTCGGATGGTGATGATTGGTACTTGAAGTCGAAGATAGACTAGATATTTGATTGGGATAAACATATGACATAACAATTGCTGCTATTGCTTTGTTACGAACGAACAAATGGGCATATACGGATGTTGTATAGCCAGTAATGCGAGATGGATTCTGTCATAATGATTTTGAGAAGTATTATGATATTAGAATTCTTGAATTCTTATTTCAGACTAGAATCAGAGATTAATCAAAGAAAAATACCTCAGAATGATGTTAGTGAGATGAGTTTGGATGTTAAACTCTATTATACATTTCTTCTGGTATATCAGAATTGATTGCTTGTGATTTCGAGGACGAAATCGTATCTTAGGGGGGGAGAAATGTAATGCCCGGAAATTTAATCCTAGTAATCTATAATTATTGAAATATAAGTTGATATGATTACGAAAGGATTAATCGGGACACGAAATAAAATTATATTTGAAGGGTGCAATTGTTGGACAGAAACATTGGCGCCCGAGCGGTAAGAAATGACCGCCCGAGCGCCAAAGTCCAATAGGAATACATCTTGGACAGAAGAAGTGGCGCCCGGGCGGTAGTTTTTGACCGCCCGAGCGCCAATGTGTAATCCGAAAGGAATCGGACAGAAATTGCCGCGCTCGAGCGGTAGTTTATTACCGCTCGAGCGCCAGCCGAGATTCATGAAAATGTGACGCGTCGCTTAACATGCAAACTTGATATATATATACGTATATCTTTGCATTTTCTTTCGAAACAAAAGGTAAGAATCGAGAAAAGAGTCAGGGAAAGTTCACAGAAAATCCTTACGCCTTTTCTGAGAAATCCGTCCGTCTGAATTGTAATCCGACTTCGGTACTGAAATCCTATCGACGTAGGCTACACTTTGACGTAAGTTTTGCTACGTTTTGACATGTCTTGAAATTATGATATTGTCAGAATTGAATAGGATTCATATATGATATTCTTGTCATGTTAGATATTATAGAATTGAAGTCAGATTGAAGAACAGATTGTTTCTGTATTTGTTATGATTTTCGAAAGATATTGACAGAGATTCGATATCAGATTTGTGTTATCCTTGAGATTAGGAGTTATGTCAGTATTGATTATGAGTTTTGGTATTATATCTGTGATGTTTGGATTGACGGGATTATCGAGACAATATTATTATACCGTCGAAAACATCAGTTGATTGATATTGATCAGAGCATGTTCCGGATTGGGTTATTTATTGATATTGTGACTGTTCAATATTGTGATTACCAGATTTGGGAATGGACCGAGATAGAGTCGGGAATTCTTCTTCATCTTCTGTACGAGAAGATAAAGGTATAAGTCAATGTGGTATTGGGAGATGGACTTGAGTCGGTTTAGACTTGAGTTTCCCTAAATCACATACTTTATTGTATTGCATGGATATTTGCATTAAATTGACTTATGTACTTGTTCTCTTGATATTAGATAACAGGTATTAGATAAGTTATCTTGTGACAGAAGTGCCGGATAGTGGTGGTATTGCCACGGCACATTGCACGATGTCTCAAGATAGGATATTAGCGATAGAGCTACAGTCCATGACGGTTAGGTCAGGACACCGGGTGTTTGCTTATATCGAGTAACAGGGAATGGGAATTCGTCTATTACGGAAGTCGATATAGGAACACCGGATAGGGTTATATCGAGTAATAGAATTACGGTTCCTCCTATTACGGAATTCGATATAGGAATACCACGTCTGGAAACCGGGATCCCTAGACTAGGATTGAGTCTAGTCTGAATGATGTAGCTACGAGTATTGTCGACAGTTTGTTATTGATTATGTTTCAGATTCGTTACATATTGTTGATACCTGATTACATGCTTTATATTCGTTATATGTTTGCATGTTTCATTGAGTTATACTGGGAGTTATTCTCACCTGTTTATCCGGCTGTTGTCTTGTCTGTATGTGTACTTGACAACAGATGGGACAGGTTCAGGGTCGAGGAGATGAGGAGAGATCGAGTTAGAGTGGAGACTTCGGACTTTGATCTGAGATAGGGTTTGAACAGTTGATATTAGATGTTAAACTCTAGTTTGAATAAATGTTTTGTAATACAGGATTTGTATTTTATATACTGAGATGTATATATGTTTTATTTCACTACGTTCCGCAATTTAAAAAGAAAAATTTTTAGACCCTGTTTTATAATTGATTAATTAGTCCCAATGATGATTAAGAACTTGATTAGCGTCCGGGTCCCCACAACACTAATATTACATTATTTTTTTTTAAATTTCAACACATTTTTATTTTTATTTCAATAATTTAAATATTAATTTAATACCTTCATAATTAGTCAAATTTCACTTTAGTCCATCAATAATGATAAAATTATACACACATGCATCACGTGTGCAAGATAACTAATATATATATGTGTTTGGTTGAGTGGATTAAATAAGGATAGATTAATAGTCAAATATATATCGTTAAAATTTTAAGATGTTTTAATAATCATTTTGACCCGGTTTAAGATCCAATTTTATTAATCAAATAGTTATCCATAAAATTGGATCTTAAACCGGGTCAAAATGATTATTAAAACAATTTAAAATTTTAACGATAAATATTGGACTATTTAATCCACTCAACCAAACACACCCTATAATGTTTCGCTATGCCTTTCAAATACCATAAATTGAAGGATATCGATACAAAATATCAAACAATGCATCGATCAAGACTCGACAGCCCATTTGTTTGTTATATTAAAGGGAGAATTGGGGGTCAGTCCCCAATTCAAAACAACTTTGTTCCTACATCCCTGGTGAG
Source organism: Primulina eburnea (assembly GCF_022965805.1). Lineage (NCBI taxonomy): Eukaryota > Viridiplantae > Streptophyta > Magnoliopsida > Lamiales > Gesneriaceae > Primulina > Primulina eburnea. The sequence continues at coordinate 15,699,762 of NC_133116.1, forward strand.
AGAATTTCTATTCAAAAATACCAACTATACCCTTTAATCTTATTTTAAAAAAGAATTGATCCCGCGCTTTCAAAATGGTATCAGAGCGAAAGGTTAATATATTTCAAACACAAATTTTATTATTACTAGTAACTAAATGTATGAGAAGGAGAATTTCGAAAAAATTATGAATCCGAACTACGGTTCGAGAAAAATAATTTACAAGGAATATTCCAAAATTTTGGAATATAAACAAGTGAATCTAACTATTGTTAGATCTCAGAAGCCGGAAGGGAAGCATCAGCACCCTCAGGTAAAATCTCAGGTAAACTTATGATTCAAAATAATAAGTTTCTGGAGATAGTTCCAGATTCCTCTAAGCTCTCTTCAGATCTTAGAGAGATCCAGAAAACGGTACAAAGTTATGGCACTTTGCTATATTATGTACCTCAAAGAGTTGAGAAAATCCTAGAGAAACAAGAAGAAATTCTTGTAACCTTAAAGGATATTCAAACAAGAATTCAGAAACTAGAACAACAACCAAGTTCTAGTAGACGAACTTCAGGAGGAGGTTACCACCCTCATTTGGTACCGAACCTTTGTTACATCAACAAGGGAAGGCCAGAGTGGTGTCAAAAGCTTTAACTGAAGAAGAAAAGATGATCAATCTAATCAAGTCTGTCTCAGAAAAGAAATTGATCTGATGACAACTTTAGAAAGGATTGGTTTGGAGGATCTACAAGAGCTTGCGGAATCTTTCGCAAATCTCAAAGTAGTAGATCTAAAGATGAATACAGCAGTAGGTGAAACACCACCTGCAATAACCTGGTCATCTTCTCAGGAACCACCAAGGGAAAGTAGGGGATCTCATAATGTAAATATGAGAGAATCCCAGACTGATTTCCATACTGGTGGAGGATCACACCCAGCGGGAACAAGGGCAAGGAGAACTCAAATTCCTTTGCACCAAACACCCTATGGGAAAACTGTTTTAGATCCTATACATCCTTACGGGGTCATGCTTAACCTTGATGTATTGGACTTCAAAAACAGAGAAGATCTCATAGACGATTGGACATCTGCTATGAGGATTGCAGCAGGAATACTTGATCTCAACAAAGAAGGATTCATTAAACTTTTGGAAATGAGTCTTATGGGATCAGTAAAAATTGCTTGGGACATGACTTCACCAGACATGAAAGAGTCAGTCCTAGTTGGGGAATCTCTTAGTGAGATCGCTGGAAAGATGGCTACCCTATTCAAAGCACACTTTATAGGGGTAGACTTTCAATAGTCAAGATACAGAGAAGAAGAAAAAATATACGCAAGCTCTGTATAGTCTTGAATTACATGATATATGTTTGGTAGATGAATACATTATGTTATTCACCAAATATAGATGGAATTCAGGAGTCGAAGAAGATATAGTTATGCAGCTTTTCTTCGCAAAAATGCCAAGTCCTTGGAGAGAAATGCTCATAAGGGAATACGTACCTGGTAATCCAGATACATTGGCAAGAAGAGCCTCTTTCCTTAAAGGAAAATTGGCAGAATGGTGCCACATGGCAGCATTACAAAAGAATTACAAAAGACTAAGGGGTATCAACAAAAGAACTCCTCTGTGTTGTAAAGAAAATGATCTTCCAACAATTATTGGAAGTAAACCACAGAAGCATAAAAGGAAAAGTTTTAGGACTCATCCTTATGCACGAAGTGGAAGAAGTTCTTGGAAACCAAGAACCGTATGGTCTAGACAGAAAGCCAGATCTTATAAATCTGGACAAAGAACCGGACCATCGAGAAGTAGGATATCATCCCAGGCATCGAGTTCATCTCGAAGCACAGGAAGAACACCTACCAAGAAAACTTTCAGAAGAGCTCATACTAGGGCCAATGAAAGTTTCAAGGATTGCAATTGCTGGACATGTGGAGCAAGAGGTCATATCTCGACCAACTGTCCAGAAAATGAAAAAAGAGGTATTAAACGCTTCGACCCGACTCCGGATATAGAAGATGCAGTTTATTACCAAGATCTCATTCAAGTATACCGATTTGAGGACATTGCCTCAGATGAAAGTATATATGAAGAAGAGGAAGTCTTAAGTCAGGAAGAATCTGATGGAACAGAATCGGAATATGACTGAAGACGAGGTGTTTCGACACGAAACACATGAAGATTTGTCTGGGTTTTTCAGCCAGACAACTATATCTCATAACATGGTTCAAAGAATCATGAGAGAAAATCCAAGTCTACAAAGATATCAAGGTTTCTCCGCAGGACAGGTAGAAAAGTTCTTAGGAAGTCTTGGCCTAAGAAACAGAAAGCATCATCTAATCTATAAAGTTTCTAGAAGGGAAATGGCAATCCCGATGGAACTAACAGGAAATAGAATGGAGATGCAGTTAATTCCTTCCGAAGAAATTAAGGAGGAATTACAAAAACTCAAGATAGAAGTAGCAAGGACTATGTCCTGAATTCATATCGGAGCAATCCAAATTATGATAAAGGCTACTTTCAAAGAAGGGATAGATTCACCAATTGATATTGCTATTTGCGATAAAAGAATGGGGAATCTACAAGATTCAATACTGGGAACAATCTCAGGAAATCTCTGTGCAGGAAAGATTGTAGGAGTAATCTATCCAAGGATAGCCTACAACTTGGCCGATCGAGATTTCAGCCGAGCCTTGACATTGCATCAGAACTTCAAGGAAAAAAGGCTGATGAAAGAAGGTAATAGGCCATATTCTATTACCTACCAAATTTCATATGCTCTATCTAATACACATCATTCTGAATTGTTTATTAGAAACGAGTTTATTGAAATCCCTGAGATATTTGGAAAAGTTGCTCAGGCAATTTATCCAGAAAGAGTCGAGTTTCCTTTAATACAGGAAACAGATATCCAGATCCAAGACAAACCGATTCTACAAAGGAATCAAAGTCTCAGATTGGAATCGAGAAGACTATCTTTTCAAGGAGATAGAATTACAAGTTACAGGTGGGGAAAAACACCTGTCATAGAAACCCAACAGGAGCTGAAAAGTTTTTCTACAATAGGAAAACTTAGATGCCCAGAAGGGTGGAAGGAGGTAGAAATAGTATTTGACATTACAAAGCAAAGAAATCAATTTCCTTGTAATTCAATATACTATTTGGAACAACCGATGATAGGAACTTACCAAGGACTGATTAATATAGGAGAATTGGAGGTTCATATTCAAGGAATTCCAGGAAAAGAATCAGATCGACTGATTCTTGGATTAGAGTTTCTCGAGGAACATAAACCTTGGAAACGTCTAGAATATGGAATGGAGTTTATGGCAGATGATAAAATGTGGAAAATCCAATGACCATAAGTCCATTCTCCATATACATTCCAGTAGGAATAATGTATGAACAATATAAGGCAGAATACTTTGCTGCATATATTGATTCAGGTACTGGAATATGTACAGCAAAACGAGGAGTTTTTCCAAATAATTTGGAAGAAGAGTTACCCAAGATTGCTGGAAGAGATTTTTCCAGAAGAATCTTAATCTTATGTAAAGGGATTAAGATGACGGAAATCATGATTGGCGGTGCTGGACAAACACCTTGGTACAAGGTAAAGACACCACCAATTTATTTTCATGATACAGGAGCCGACATATTGTTAGGAAACAATTTTCTACAAATGTTCCAGTCCTATACACAAGAAAATGAGACTCGAAGATTAGTGTTCACAACACCATGTGCTCACAAAATCATAGTCCAGAGACTTAGGGAGGCATTTTACAGAAAATTGCCAATCCAGTTTCGCAGCAAGCGTGGTGATTCAGGAAAACTTCTGAACCCAAAAATGAAGGATTCAAGACGGTTTGGAGAAACAATGCTCCAGTTAAGAGCAAATAAGGAACTCCAACCAGAAGATATAGAATGCCTTAAGATAACTCTACACATAAATGAAGTAGAGTTTGAGTCTAAGGTATCACTAGAAGATGTCAAAAAGAGGATCAAAGAAAATTATAACGAAGATCCCTTGGCATGGTGGGACAGAAATCAACTCAGGGCTTGCCTTAAGATTAAGGAAGGCAAAGAGTATGAATTTGTCCGTTGTAAACCCATCCCAATGAACATCGTTGATCAGAGGGATATGCAGATTATAATCAAGGAACATTTGGACCTTGGATTGATCAAAGCAGGAATGTCACCATATAGCAGTCCAGGTTTTCTGGTAAGGAATCATGGTGAGATTAAACGAGGGAAACCCAGATTGGTCATTAATTATCAAGAAATTAATAAGATTCTGGAGTTTGATGGGTATTTTATACCTAGTAGAGAACACTTGATTAGTTGCATTCGCAATGCCAAGATATTCTCTAAATTTGATTGCAAGTCGGGATTCTATCAGATTCGGATGCAGGAAGAAAGCAAGAAATTCACAGCTTTCTCCACACCTCAAGGACATTATATTTGGGAAGTATTACCAATGGGATTGGCTAACTCACCCCAGATATTTCAAAGAAAGATGGATAATCTTTTCAAAGATTATTTCAAGTTTATGTTTGTTTACATCGACGATGTTTTAATAGCATCCTAAGATATGAATGAACATGTTAAACATTTGGAAATTTTCTCTAATGTTTGCAAGAAAGAAGGACTGGTTTTATCTGAAAAGAAAGCAGTCATTGCTACAAGAAATATTGAATTCCTCGGAATTGAAATCGATGAGTCAAGAATAATTCTGCAAGAACACATAGTAGAAAAGGTGCAGAATTTTCCAGAGAATCTCAAAGACAAAAAGCAACTTCAAAGTTTTTTAGGGGTTGTTAATTTTGCTGGGATGTTTATTAAAAACCTAGCAAAACACAGGAAGGTGTTCAGTTCATTATTGAAAAAAGATGCTAGATTTATATGGACAGACGAACACACAAAAGGACTTATCCATTTAAAGAAGGTTTGCAAAAATCTTCCAAAGATGGCTATTCCTCAAGACGAGGATGATCTGGTATTATATACCGATGCCAGTGATCATTGGTGGGCTGCAGTATTAACAAAGCTCACACCAGAGGGAGAACAACCATGCAGATATTGTAGTGGGTTATTCTCAGATGCAGAAGCCATAAGATGGCACATCAACGAAAAAGAATTTTATGCAGTAAAGAGGGCTTTTGAAAAATGGCCGTTATTTTTACTTGCAAAGAAATTCACTTTGAAAGTTGATAACACTCAAGTTAAAGCCTTTTTAAGGAATAGAATTGAGTCTAAACCGGAGAAGGCTAGATTATTACGATGGCAAGCTTTATGTCAAAATTATATTTTTGATATTATGATAATAAAATCTCATGAAAATATTCTTGCAGATTTTTTAACAAGAGATGGACAGCATTGACATTGATGCTATTATCAAGATGCAGAGGCATTTGAGAGAACACCTTGAAATGCTTCAAACCGAGTTCAACAAGTTAGCTGTTAACGCAGAAGTTGCGGGAAGGCTACAACAAGCTGATAAGAGAATTGTCTCTGATCGAATTACAGGATGTTTACAGGCATATACTCAGTTATGGTCTGTAACGCAAAGGCCTATCCTCCAGGGCATTGAGAGACCACTGGTTTCTCAAATGGAGAGTTTTCGAGTACAGGACTCTATACCTGTAGCGGGGGATTCAAATACCCCTTGCACAAGTGTTAAGTCGGGATCATCACCAGATGAGTCGACTGAAACAAAAATTGAGACTCCTGATCCTTATCTTGAGTCCACAAGTCAACCCTTCACCTCGGGGATTGAAGAGGGAGAGATCAACCTTAGGCCTCGAATTGATAAAGGCAAATCTAAGGTTGGTACTAACGAAACAACAATCTCTCCATTTCAGGTTTATCAGCAGAATTGGGAGAAGTTGAAAACAAGAATAGGCATTAACCCAGCTACAAACAGGGTTGATGTTTCAGGAAAATATCCAAGGGTATGGATGAAACCTAATTCATATCCCAAGGAGGTTAAAGCTTGGTATGAATTTGGGGCTCTCGCCTCAGTCTATACTACATCACCCAGCTTTCCGGAAATTTCATGTCTACCAAAATGGATCCAGGAAGCTGTTCATGAAACTTGGGCAAATAATGATTATTTGTCCAGAAGAGATATTCTGGAATTGTATTTTTTTAGTGCAGCACCAGAACCAGCAGGGAAAGGCACACATGAAGCCTTTCATTTCATCAAGCTAAGGAGGCCAGATTCAAATGTCCAGAAATTTATCAAGGACCCTCCGACAGAAGAAACACCCCTGGTGTCTTCAATAACTGAAGATGATATTTCTACCAGAAGAGCTTGGGGTATTTGGGTCTGTCTCACTGAGATGGATAAAGTCAAGTTTCCGTTCAAATTCTACAATCATTCAGTGAACGGATCATTCCTGTTAAATACCATGACAGGAAAAACAACAAGTTTTGCAGAAGATCTATTTGAAAAGAAAAGAAATCTTTTGTGGAACAGCAAGCTGCCGGCAAGCAAAGAGACTCGCCGGAAATTCTGTAACATGGCACATATAGGAAGATGGTCAGAAAACATCTGCCTTGAATGCCAAGACCAGAAGAAACCGGAGTTTGGTAAAGGTTTCAAACCGAGATCAGATCGGAAAAACTTTACCGACACAAGCACAAGTAGGGAAGGACCACATACACATTTTCCTCGAGGATACAAAAAACCAAAGATTCCTCGACAAAATTAAAAGGGACATGTGACCCTCCATTACAAAAAGCAGGACCACTACCATGTGAGTGGTAGAAACAAGACAACCACTAATTAGTGGTAAAGGACAAATGGACCACCAATAACAAATGGTGGATGACTCAGCAAGCATTGGATACCAATCTAAAAGGAATCCAATGAATAAAAGTAAATTAACTGGTCCCGAAAATTCATCCATAAATAAGAACAGAAAGGAAACCAGTTAACACACCAGAATCAAAACTTAAAAATGTATCGAGTATATTTGAAAGTTTTGAAAAGAAGGTTAACATACAAGAGGAAAGAGGCAGAAGCTCTTAAATGGTTAGTAAATCATTTCAAAGAGTATAAAAAAGATGAAATTACTGCCGATATCCTGGAAACTCATCGTCAATGGTATCTAAGAGAGATAAAGGAGGATGAGAAGTTGATGTCCAGATTAATAATCTAGACAGGGACCCTTCAACCACTACATGGTCCCCAAGCAAGCTGTAAAGGCTAATGAAGATTTGAAATCCGAGTTTCAAATCCGAAAGAGCCTCCTATAAATAAAGCCGGAAGAAGGAAGTGAAGATCATCGAACATTTTCCTCATTTCTTTCATATAAGGTTGTAATATTTCTCTTTCAAGTTTATGTGTGTAAGAAGTTCAGCTACTATTAGTAGCTAAACAAGTTTCTCCTCCTCTACAGGAGGTTACTATGTAATAAATAAATGTTTGTGTTTGAATAAAAAGAAATCTTTGCTCTCAGCCCCTCTCATGTATTATTTTCAAAATTTTATATTTTATTATACACTCTAAGGTAGGAAACGAATTAGAGTTGTGCCGAGTATTGCTGAAGGAATCTGCGTCGGTAACCATCGGTTGCGATCGCGTGGTTGGACTGTGAGGAGCAGTCTGTAAAATACGGTGGATATAACCCGGTGGTACTTCGGTCAAAGAGGTAAAATATTTAATTTTATTTTACGGAAGCATGATGGGCCATTAAATTTAAAAGAAAAATCAATTATTTAAAAAGAAGAATGAAGGGTATTTTGGAGAAAGATGGAGTTGAAACAAAGATGAGTTTCATTAGGGACTGAATACAAAGTCTCCCTATATTAAAACGCAAAATGGTTGGCAGCCACGTGGATTTCGTGGAACAATAACCAGAAATTTATTAAATTTATTTATTTTGAAGGAGTAAGAGGATTAGATTAGATTCTTTGGACAAAAAAAAAAAAAAAAAAAAGAGAGGATCAGATTAGATTCTTGCCACAAGAACATTGGCGGTCAATTTATTTGCTTCCGTGTGCATCTTTAATTCCAAAAATTGGCAAGACACTGTTTTTATTGGGAGGGAACTCCAATAAGAATTGACATTGGGTTAAGTAAAGCTTGCCCGCAGATTTTTTTCAGCCAAGTTCCCACCTTTCGCGTTCCTGTCATCCTTATCACGTTAATCTTTTGTGTTTCTGTAATCTGTATCTTCCATTTTGGGTTGATATCTTCGTTTATTTTATTCGTATTTCTGTAATTTTTTGTACATACTCTTCAGTTTTCTTTCCCTTTTTTTGTTTGTTTTTTCAAATTTCCGTTCTTTGTTAAAATTCCCTTTAATGTTTCCTTGATATGAGCTTTTGACTTCTGCCATTTCGGAGACCAGTTGTAAAAATCGCAGTTATGGCGTTATTTGAGGCGTTCTTGGAGATTCTGGAGAGCCCCACGATTTGGCCGATGATTTTAGGGATGATTCAGCTGCTAGGGCCTGTTTGGATTGCTTTTCTTGTGGGTGTAACGGTGGGGTGGGCTTGGAAACCTAGGTGGGCTAGTTTAGGGAATCGTAAGTTTGAATTTTCAGCTCCTTCTTCACCTTCTTCTCATATCCCTTCTCCTGTTAATGGTTTTGTTTCAACCAGCAAAAGTGTGGTTTCTAGCAATGTTAAAATTCAGAGTTCTGGTTCTTGTTTGTTCAATAATGGATTGGAAAAGGCGCAAGTAGCATTGCCTCCTGTTGAAACTACTGTTGGCAGGTAATCTTTTGGTAAATGTATATATTTTTGTTTTTTTGTTGGTTCATTTCTTTATTAAGCATTGGTAATACATTGGCCAACTTGTATTATGTTGATTTGTCATGTTTGAATTTTTTTTTTGTTTTGGTTTCATCTTGTTTATATGAACTGACTTGAATGTATGAAGTTTATATATTTGTTGACATGTATATTTCATTAGGAAGCTCATTGTATCAGCTATGAATGGTTCCGTAGATATGCATATTTAAACTCTGAAGTCCTGATATGATACTGCTTCGAGTGCATAAACAAAATAATTTCTCATTATGCATCGTTGTGTGCAACCTGTTGTGTCGTGTGATTTTGAGACAAGGATGTCTTAAACTTGGATGCCCAATCGGTTCAACAACAGAAGAATCCCCAATTAGCTTGGTATAATAATATGAAAACATCATTTTACCCTTTCCACAGTAGATACTCACGAAATGAGATTGAAATTTACTTTTCAAGTTGGTGATGTGTAAGTTTCTGACACAATGTGTGATTCTTTGATAGTTCATCAGAATCAAGAAAAGAAGATATTGTGGTGGTTATGGATGAAGATTTGGAACATTTGTGTCACCTTGTTGAAAGGAAAGATGGAGGTCCATCATGGAAGCATGTGTTCAATCGATCAACTCATGATATGAGCTACCAAGCATGGCAGAGAGATCCTGAGGTGCTAAATGCCCTATTTTACAATATCTGAGACCGTGATTATTTTTGCTTCTGTAAAATCTTGAATCATACGTTTTATGATTTGCCAGACTGGTCCTCCACAATATTGCAGCAGGACTGTTTACGAGGATGCAACTCCAGAATTGGTGAGGGATTTCTTTTGGGATGACGAGTTTCGACTAAAGTGGGATGATATGATCCTACATGCTTCAATTTTGAAAGAATGCCCTACGACAAGAACAATGATCGTCCACTGGATACGCAAGGTTGGGAAATTAAATTAATTTTCTATGTGAACCTGAAATTTGTAATTCTCGTGATAGCATATCAATAATCACTTAGGGTCCACTGTTTTTTACTACAAGGCCCTGGTTCAACTAAAAGCTCAGTAAAATTGTTCATGAATGTTATTGATGTGAGATCACATAATTGATTTCTGACAAATTGTGCGCAGTTTCCCTTTTTCTGCAGCGACAGAGAATACATAATTGGCCGTCGAATGTGGGAATCAGGACGATCATATTATTGTGTAACGAAGGTAAAGCCATGGATGCTTTTGATTTGGTTCTTTTGTGATTCTGTATGGATTATTTTTCAATCCAATGATTTGGAGTTGATCTACCATTTTGAATTGGCTTAATCACGTGTTTTCTGATCATGAAAAAGCGTATTCATCAAAATACGCATAGTGATGTGCTATACGAGTTTCAGAAATTGCATCAAAACCAAATGAATCTTGGGCACATCCCATAATATCCGGAGCTATTGTGTTCTAATGTTCTTCTTACTTGAGGTTCTTATGATGAAGTTTGATAGCCCTTCTGTAAACCAGGGAGTTCCTTACCCTTCTGTTCCAAGGCGAGTTAAACCAAGGCGTGTTGATCTTTACTATTCTAGTTGGTACATTCAAGCAGGTATATTATGAATGAATGCTGCATCATTTAAAATCCTGGGTTAGAGTTCATTTTTCTCTCGAAAATGTCTGAATTTTTTGGTTTTCGAATGGAACAGTCGAGTCGAGGCAAGGGAACGGGCAACTGTCTGCATGTGAGGTGGTGCTCTTCCATCACGAAGACATGGGGATTCCATGGGAAATTGCAAAGTTTGGAGTACGACAAGGTATGTGGGGTGCAGTCAAGAATATCGAACGTGGCTTCCGAGCATACCAAAAGCACCGAGCTTCTGGAGCTCCCCTCTCCCACCATGCTATCATGGCTCAAGTAAACACAAAGATCGACCCCGACTATCTCAAGATTTTCGAAGGTGATGAAGACTCGAAAGAAACACAACTAGTGGCTTCAACTGATGAGAAACAAAAGGGTGTGAATATTCCGAAACTCCTAATATTTGGTGGGGTGATAGCTGTTGCTCTCAGTCTCGATCGGGGGCTCCTGACCAAGACACTCGTATTCGGTGTTGCTCGGAGATTTGGCAACATGGGAAAAAGAGCGTTGCCTCGGCCTAGTTGAGGTGGAACAAATTTTACTAGCAAGCATTGATGTGTAGCTGTTGCTTGTTTCTGTGACAAAAAGTTGCCGGAATACCATAGTCCATACAATAAAACACACGGAAAATGTTTTTAGCTAGATTGATTAGTAGTAACATTCAAATTTATGTTATGCGTCTTTTTCCGTCATATATTTGTGTTGGATCTGGGTTTTCTACACGTCCAAACGCAGCGGAAGTTTTAAAAATTTTAGATCTTGACATTCAAGATGTGTTTGGACGCTCGTATGATTTTAACAATAACATTAATAGGATGTTTAGAAAATTATAGCTTTGTGAATTTAATCATTGAACACCAACCGATCCGGTATAACAGATCTGGCTCTTGATGAATCCCTTCGAACTTTCTTCAAGAGACTCTTTTCGAATCGTTTAATCAGGTCCTACGACTGAATTGCTTGTTCTTCCTCTAATTTGCACTAGAAAAATTAGAAGTTTCTCGTTGGAGATTTAAATTTGAGAGAGACTCAAAAATCTTTTCTTGAAAAATGGCAAAACCAATTTTGAGGAATCTTGGATGTGATTTACGTGAATCACATTTTGAATGAATTGGAGGCTAGGTTTTCTTTTCCTTTTTATTTCTTTAAAAACAAAAACATTAACCTAAATTCCATAATTAACACTAATGGACTTGATTAATTAATTGAGCTAGTCCAGCTAGTTTAATTAATTAATCAAAGTCTATTAATAACTTTAATTATTTAGTATGTTGGACTTGTACTCCTACAAGTCCATTAAACATACTCACACTATATTTAATTTAATATTTAATAAACTCAACCTTTGAGCTTAATAAATTAAATACATTATAAATTCACATTTGAATTTAATATTTAAATTATAAATTCAACTCCTTGAATTTTATCACCTCCAAAATTTAATATTTAATAAACCCAACTTTTGAGTTTAATAAGTTAAATTATCAAATTTCATAAATTCAACTCCTTGAATTTATTTTCTCAAAATTTAATTATCATAAATTCAACTCCTTGAATTTACTATATTATAATATAAATTCAACTCCTTGAATTTATTCTCTCAACGGGAACAAACGATCCAGTGCTTGTGTGACCCTTTAATGGTTCAGGGATACAGCTAGCCGTTGGTTCACAACTCTTTGTGATTCAGGACATAATCCTTTATTCGGGCTTACCCTAGTTAGCCCCATTCTTTTCATCAACACCTTGATCAAGAATGTCATAACTCATTTCTGATTGCACCCATCGGATCATGGTAAGAGCGTCTAGTAGCATCGCCCCATGATCCCCTAGGTATCACTGATAGTGCCTGCAAGAACCAGTCGATTATGATTAACGTACAGTACGGTCCCTTCATCTCATATATCCCGATCGAATCTGCAATCATTGGTTCATCGAGGGTTGCACAATAATTCGATAACTATGTGATAACTATAATAGTGGCATCGCGTGTACTATTTGAGAACTCCTTCTCTAACGTACATCTCATACTCTGGCCAGAGATTCCATGCACTATTATTTCATCAGATCACACAGGATATCCACACCCAAAGGTGAGCGGTGAATCCCCGACTACAATGCACTTGCCCTAGAGCCAACTACCCTTAATCCCATTTCTTCGCGATGCTTTTCAAACAATGGTCCTGGCAAGGGCTTTGTAAGTGGATCAGCAACATTATCTGTTGAAGATACTCTTTCAATTGATATGTTTCTTCTTCTCACCATCTCCCGTATGATGTGGAACTTCCTCAGTACATGTTTGGATCGCTGATGAGACCTTGGTTCCTTTGCTTGCGCAACGACACCAGTGTTGTCCCAGTACAACGAGACTGGATCAACTCCATTAGGAATAACGCCCAACTCTTTGACAAAATTCCTCATCCAAACTACCTCTTTGGCTGCATCAGATGCATCAATGTATTCAGCTTCAGTGGTGGAATCCGTAACGGTAGTCTTACTTGGAACTTTTCCAAGAGACAGGCGCACCATTAAGCATGAATATAAAGCCAGAGGTCGATTTCGAATCATCTACGTCACATTGGAAGCTATAATCAGTGTAGTCTTCCGATTTTAATTCTCCACCCCATAGACCATGAACAAATTCTTAGTCCTTCTCAAGTACTTAAGAATATCTTTCACGGCCTTCCAACGCATTGGACCAGGATTCGCCTGATATCTTCTTGTAATACTCAGAGCGTAGGCAACATCAGGATGTGTCGATATCATACCATACATGACACTACCAATAACTGACGCATATGAAATATGTGTCATCATCTCTATCTATTCATCAGTTTCGAGGAACATTGCATTAGATAGAGTAACACCATGACACATTGGTAAGTATCCTCTCTTGGACTCTTCCATAGAGAATCGCTTCAAAATGGTAATCGATATAGGTGGCTTGGGTGAGTCCGAGCATCCTCTTTGATCTATCTCTATAGATTTGTATTCTCAATACGTAGGATGCTTCACCCATGTCTTTCATGGAGAATTTACTGGCTAACCATACTTTAGTTGATTGCAGTAATCCTACATCATTCCCAATGAGCAGGATATCATCAACATAAAGTGTCAGGAATGTCACTGCACTCCCACTAACTTTCTTGTACACGCATGGTTCCTCAGGATTCTTAGCAAAACCAAACTCTTTGATAGTGCTATCAAATATGAGGTTCCAACTCCTTGATGTCTGCTTGAGACCATATATTGATCTCTGAAGTTTGCATACCTTATGATCACTTCCTACTGATGTGTATCCCTCAAGTTGAGACATATAAATTTCTTCTTTGATGTCTCCATTGAGGAATGCAGTCTTTACATCCATTTGACATATCTCATAGTCATACCATGAAGCTTTGGCTAGTAGTATTCTAATGGACTTAAACATAGCAACTGTTGAAAAAGTTTCCTCATAGTCAACTCCTTGTCTTTGAGTATAATCTTTTGCAACCAGCCTTGTTTTGAAGGTCACTATAATAGCCGAGCCTGGTGTACGGTACGGTTTAATATTTCGTATTTTTATTGACTACTTGGTCAAGTTTAAGTATAGTTTGGATGTTAAGAGTTTCGATTTAGGATTTATAGTATGGTTGGTTATAGATCATGTGTAGTGCTATTGTAGCGGCGTTACGATTAAATTCATGATAATTCGTATGTTGAGCCAATTGGTATGGGACCAATTGTAGGGATTAGATAAGATATAGAGGTGTAACTTTCTTATTTTGAGTTTTGTTCAAATCATTGTGGAAGATAAGCCAAAAGAGCCCGAAGTGTGTCGAGCGTTTCGTCGTTCCTCAAGTGACACATGTTGGGAGAATGGGCATAACGTTTCACTCAGACCTCCAAATGATCTGAAATTTGGAGGGATTCAAGAAAAGACATAGGGCTACAATTTTCATGTTTATCACTTTGGCTAATTCGGAAGAAAAAGTGCAGTTTTGACCCTTGGGACCGAGGGTACACGGACCCCATACGGACCCCTACACGGGGTCTGGGTCTGGCCAGGAAAAATGGATGATTTTCCATGTGTACACGGACCTATACACGGAGCGAGGCACGGGGTCCATGTCAGGGGCGTAGAAAACACATTTTTAAGAGTTTCTAAGCCAATAAGTTAGTCATTTCCTCAATTCTTTCCCCTCATTCCCGAAATTCTCTCCTTAGAGCTAGGGTTTCCTCATTTCCTTTCAATTTCTTTCTTTGATTCAAGTCTCTTGGTGGATTATTGTTGAGAGAACTAAGTTATCATTGGTTCAAGGAGCTAAGGTAAGCATTTTGGTTTAGTTATTCTTGGTTTTGGTATGAGAGATGATATGGGTTTGTTGATTGTGTTGGTATTTTGGATTAAATGGTTTGATTGTGGGATTATTGGGTTCTTGATGGTGTTGTATATGATTTATTGTTGTAGGAATTCAACCAAGAGATTAGGTGAAGGTGTTCTTGTTGGTTGTAAGTGGAATTTCATTCCTTGTGCTCACATGATAGTATATGTATTGTGTTTCAATGGTTTTAACATGTTATTCCCTTCCATTTGATTCATATTATGTATTGATATACTTGGTTATATATTAGAGACAATTGAATGTCTCAATTGTGAAAAAGGAATACAAAAGAAAGAGTATGCAAAGTGTTTGATGAAATGCCAAAGTGAGAGTTTCAAATGATTTATGGATTGATAGATACATAGTCAGAGATTGCATGCAATTAGTTGATTAACGACCATAGGCTTATATCCCTCAGAGTTGTCGATTTATATCGATGGGATATAGGTACAGAGACATAGATACTATATAGATATCAATTCAACAAAGAAAAGAGAAATATCATCTTATTGTTATAGTATGCTATGTTATTCATGTTCCTAGAGTTGATGGTATTTATTGATTTCAAAGCCATGATTTTCAGAGTATGCTATGTATCATTGTTATGTAAGAGTTCCACTTGCTGAGTTTTATACTCATTTTAGTTATTTCATGTGATGCAGATAAGAGCGACGGGCCGGGACGTTGATTGTGGGCCTGGAGTCATATGCATAGAGAAGGAAGAAGATATTTTGCTAGCATTTTGGACATGATCACAAAAATGATCTTTTGTATTTTGTTGTATCATTTGATTGATCATGTATATACATTTGTTTGTAAATGTTTTGTGTCAAGAAATTTTAATCCTTCCTCTATTTTGAAGAAAATTTTAATTTCCGCTACTACTTTAATAAAACCGGTCAGAGGTGTCACATTTAGTGGTATCAGAGCACCGTTCTTCGGACCAATGCATATGACTTCGTCTACTTTCAACAGTCCGGGTATGTCTTCTTTTTCATTTATTCATTGTTATCTATTGATATGTATTTTGTGAGTACATCGTAGGAGAATGCCTCCTAAGAGAAAGGCTGCAGAGGGTGAGGATAGTTCTTCCTCTAGAGTTGTCGACGAGTTCGGCAAGTTGTTGAAAGAGCAAGCTAAGGTCCATAGTGAGCAGATCCAACAGTTGCTACGTTTGCAAGGAGCAGGCCAAGGTAGACGTCAAGTGAGAGGCCAAGTTGCACAAGCAGTTGGAATCGATGGGACCTTTACTGCTTTCAAGAGGATGGATCCGCCGGAATTTGAAGGAAGCACTGATCCGTTGGTGGCCGTGGAATGGATCAAAGCTCTTGAGGCGATTTTCGATCATCTCAACTATGCAGACAAAGACAGAATCAGTTGTGCAGTGTTCATGTTGGTCAAGGCTGCACGTATTTGGTTGAATGCTACCAAGGTTAGTGTGGATGTTTCGACGTTGAAGTGGCAAGAGTTTACTGATCTCTTCTATGATAAGTACTTTCCAGATGCACTTCGAGCTAGGAAGGTGACTGAGTTCTTGGAGCTTCGACAGGGAGGTATGAATTTCGATGAGTACATTATGAAGTTTGAGGAGGGCTGTCTGTTTGCCCCATATATTGCTTCAAATGACAAGGACAAAGGTGCTCATTTCATTAATTAGAGGCCTTCGAGCAGAGATCCGGAGGGATATCAACATGTCAAAGGTGGTGACATTCAAAGAGATCGTGGCTAAGGCTTTGTTGGCCGAACAAGATGAGAAAGACATTGCCAGGGAAAGACAAGCGAGGCAGCATGCCATTACTCGTAGATGCCAAGGTTCAAGTCAAAGAGGAAAGGATCGTTTCAAGGGGAAAGGCAAGATAGAGCCGAGTCCTAAGCCACCGGTTGTTCCATTTGATCCCGAGAAGCCATTGTGTCCCAAGTGCAGTAGACATCATCGGGGAGAGTGCAGATTTGGTACTCACACTTGTTATCGATGTGGCACTGCAGGCCATATTGCCAAAGACTGTCCAAGAGGAGCGAGTAAAGAGAAGGTGCATGGTCGCATCTTCACCATGACGAAGGAAGGTATAAACCCTGATTTTTCTGTGATCTCTAGCACTATTTTAATTTCAGGCAGAGTAGCTACGACATTGATTGATACATGTGCTACTCATTCTTTTATGTCTGAACTCTTTTTGAGATCTTTGGGTATAGTTCCTTCTGTTATTCCCCTCCAGTTTAATGTTGTATTGCCTTCGGGGGATGTGTTGTGCCCGACATCTATTTTGTATGCGTGCTCTGTTCAAATTGATGAGCGAGTGGTCTATGCCGACTTGATTGTTATTCCGATGGTTGCGTTTAATATTATACTTGGCATGTATTGGCTATCAACCTATCGTGCAATGATTGATTGCGTTGTAAAGACGGTGAAATTTGCAGATGATGGCAATAGGGAAGGTATGCTCGCCAGTGCAGGTACTTCGCTGGTCCTTCCTTTTATTTCTTGTCTTGAGGCTAAGAAGTTGTTGTGTAGAGGTGGTGATGGGTTTTTGGCTTTGATTGTGGATGTGGATAGAATGATTAAGTTGAATATTGATGTTATTGATGTGGTGAGAGAGTTCCCTGATGTTTTTGAGGATGATGTGCCGGGTTTGCCGCCGGACAGAGATGTGGAGTTTGTGATTGAATTAGTTCCGGGTACGGTTCCTATTTCTAAGGCTCCGTATAGAATGGCCCCAACAGAGATGAAAGAGTTGAAGACGCAGTTGCAGGATCTCTTGGATAAAGGTTTTATTCGACCGAGTTCTTCGCCTTGGGGAGCTCCGGTTCTTTTCGTCAAGAAGAAATATGGGACTTTGCGGCTGTGTATTGATTACAGAGAGATCAACAAAGTGACTATCAAGAATAAGTATCCGTTGCCACGGATAGACTGATCTTTTTGACCAATTGCATGGGGCTACAGTATTTTCGAAGATTGATCTGCGATCTGGCTATTATCAGTTGAAGGTTAGGGAGTCTGATATCCCTAAGACGGCGTTCCAGACCAGGTATGGTCATTATGAATTCCTTATGATGTCTTTTGGTCTGACAAATGCTTCTTCAGTCTTCATGGACCTTATGAACCGTGTGTTCAAGCCGTATTTGGATAGCTTTGTCATTGTTTTCATCGATGACATTTTGATTTATTCCAATACCAAAGAGCTTCATTCAGAGCACCTCAGAGTTGTTCTTCAGTTGTTGAGAGAGAAGAGGTTGTTTGCTAAGTTAAAGAAATGTGAGTTCTGGTTGGAGCAAATTTCTTTCTTAGGCCATGTTGTTTCGAAGGATGGTATAGCTGTTGATCCTATGAAAATCGAGGCGATTCAGAAATGGCCTATCCCTACCAGTGTATCAGAGGTACGCAGTTTTCTTGGTTTGGCGGGTTACTATCGTCGTTTCATTTCAGATTTTTCCAAGATTGCCCTGCCATTAACCAATTTGACGAGGAAGACTGTGAAGTTTGAGTGGTCCAATGATTGTCACAGTGGATTCCAAGAGCTGAAAGATAAGTTGACGACAGCTCCTGTTCTTGCATTGCCCAGTGGTTAAGAGGATTTTGTTGTTTTTACTGATGCGTCGAAGAAAGGTCTTGGTGCAAGTGCTGATGCAACGTGGAAAAGTTATAGCCTATGCTTCTCTTCAGTTGAAGGACTATGAGAAGAATTATCATACGCATGATTTGGAGCTGGCAGCTGTGGTTTTCGCCTTGAAAATCTGGAGACATTATTTATATGGCGAAAAGTGTGAAATTTTCACGGACCACAAGAGTTTGAAGTATTTGTTTTCCCAGAAAGAGCTCAATATGCGGCAGAGACGGTGGTTAGAGCTTGTCAAAGACTATGATGTGACTATAAGTTACCACCCAGGTAAGGCGAATGTTGTAGCGGATGCTTTGAGCCGTAAGTCGAGTTCTTCTTTGAGTGCTATGATTCAGAAGCCATTGCTGTTAGACTTGCAAGAGAGAAGAGATAGCTTTGGTGGTTCCAGGAACCATTGCTCGCGTTTCAGCATTGGTCATTCGAGCTACATTGATGGCAGGATCCGTAGAGAGTAGGTCAATGATTTACAGTTGACAGAGTTGAGAACCAGAGCAGAGGAGAGAGGTAATTCAGAGTTTGGATTGAATGGAGATGGTTTGGTGACTTTTAGAGGCCGTATTTGTATTCCTGTTGGTGATGATATTCGGCGAGACGTCTTGACAGAGGCACATACCGCGCCATATTCGATACATCCAGGTGGTACCAAGATGTATCAGGATCTTCGTAGACTCTATTGGTGGCTAGGTATGAAGAAAGATATTGCCATGTTTATTTCTCAGTGCCTAACTTATCAGCAAGTGAAGATCGAGCATCAGAGACCTGCTGGGACATTGTTGTCATTGCCGATTCCTCAATGGCAATAGGGAGCATATTACGATGGACTTCGTGACTGGTCTTCCCAGAACGCAGAAAGGTTTGAACTCCATTTGGGTTATTGTTGATCGGTTGACCAAGTCAGCGCATTTTCTTCCAGTCAAGACAACGTATTCCATGAACCAGTATGCCGAAGAGTACATAGCAGAGATTGTTAGACTTCATGGTGTTCCAGTGTCGATCGTGACCCTAGATTTACTTCAGAGTTTTGGAAGAGTTTGCACAGAGCTATGGGTTCACGGTTAGCATTTAGTACAGCATATCACCCCCAGAGTGACGGTCAATCAGAGAGAGTTATTCAGATTCTAGAGGATATGCTCAGAGCTTGTACTATCGATTATCCTGGTAGCTGGGATTCCAAATTGCCTCTGGTTGAGTTCACGTACAATAATAGCTACCAAGCGACGATTGGCATGGCACCGTATGAAGCACTTTATGGCAGAAAGTGTATATCGCCCTTGTATTGGGACGAGATTGGTGAGAGGAAGATGTTGGGTCCAGAGTTGGTCCAACAGACAACTGATGTTGTTGCTGTTATTAGAGAGAGAATGAAGATAGCACAGTCGAGACAGAAGAGTTATGCTGATGTGAGACGAAGGCCTTTGCAGTTTGAGGTTGGCGATCATGTGTTCTTGAAGATAGCACCTCTTAAGGGTGTGATGCGGTTTGGCAAAAAGGGAAAGTTGAGTCCGAGATTTATTGGCCCATTTGAAATCTTGGATAGAGTTGGTGATCGAGCTTACAGGTTAGCCCTACCGCCATATCTTGACAGAGTTCATAATGTTTTTCATGTTTCAATGCTCAGGAAGTATATTTCGAATCCTTCCCATGTTCTTCGCCACGAGCCATTGGATTTGACGCCGAACTTGACATACCAAGAGATTCCAGTCCAGATTCTGGATCGGAAAGTTAAAGTGTTGAGAAACAAAGATATCGGCATTGTTAAAGTCCTTTGGAGGAATCATTTGATTGAAGAAGCCACGTGGGAACCAGAGGATGAGATGAAAGAGAAGTATCCTGAGTTGTTTGCGCAGTGACGTCAATTTCGGGGACGAAATTCCTCTAAGGAGAGGAGATGTAATAGCCGAGCCTGGTGTACGGTACGGTTTAAGATTTCGTACGTTTATTGACTACTTGGTCAAGTTTAAGTATAGTTTGGATGTTAAGAGTTTCGATTTAGGATTTATAGTATGGTTGGTTATAGATGATGTGTAGTGCTATTGTAGCGGCGTTACGATTAAATTCATGATAATTCGTATGTTGAGCCAATTGGTATGAGGCCAATTGGAGTGATTAGATAAGACATAGAGGTGTAACTTTCTTATTTTGAGTTTTGTTCAAATCATTGTGGAAGATAAGCCAAAAGAGCCCCGAAGTGTGTCGAGCGTTTCGTCATTCCTCCAGTGACACATGTTGGGAGAATGAGCATAACGTTTCACTCAGAGCTCCAAATGATCTGAAATTTGGAGGGATTCAAGAAAAGACATAGGGCTACAATTTTCTTGTTTACCACTTTGGCTAATTCGGAAGAAAAAGTGCAGTTTTGGCCCTTGGACCGAGGGTACACGGACCCCACACGGACCCCTACACGGGGTCCGGGTCTGGCCAGGAAAAATGGATGATTTTCCGTGTGTACACGGACCTATACACTGAGGGAGGCACGGGGTCCATGTCTGGGGCGTAGAAAACACATTTTTAAGAGTTTCTAAGCCAATAAGTTAGTCATTTACCTCATTTCTTTCCCCTCATTCCCGAAATTCTCTCCTTGGAGCTAGGGTTTCCTCATTTCCTTTAAATTCCTTTCTTTGATTCAAGTCTCTTGGTGGATTATTGTTGAGAGAACTAAGTTATCATTGGTTCAAGGAGCTAAGGTAAGCATTTTGGTTTAGTTATTCTTGGTTTTGGTATGAGAGATGATATGGGTTTGTTGATTGTGTTGGTATTTTGGATTAAATGGTTTGATTGTGGGACTATTGGGTTCTTGATGGTGTTATATATGATTTATTGTTGTAGGAATTCAACAAGAGATTAGTTGAAGGTGTTCTTGTTGGTTGTAAGTGGAATTTCATTCCTTGTGCTCACATGATAGTATATGTATTGTGTTTCAATGGTTTTAACATGTTATTCCCTTCCATTTGATTCATATTATGTATTGATATACTTGGTTATTTATTAGAGACAATTGAATGTCTCAATTGTGAAAAAGGGAATACAAAAGAAAGAGTATGCAAAGTGTTTGATGAAATGCCAAAGTGAGAGTTTCAAATGACTTATGGATTGATAGATATATAGTCAGAGATTGCATGCAATTAGTTGATCAACGACCATAGGCTTATATCCCTCAGAGTTGTCGATTTATATCGATGGGATATAGGTACAGAGACAGAGATACTATATAGATATCAATTCAACAAAGAAAAGAGAAATACCATCTTATTGTTATAGTATGCTATGTTATTCATGTTCCTAGAGTTGATGGTATTTATTGATTTCAAAGCCATGATTTTCAGAGTATACTATGTATCATTGTTATGTAAGAGTTCTAATTGCTGAGTTTTATACTCATTTTAGTTATTTCATGTGATGCAGATAAGAGCGACGGGCCGGGACGTTGATTGTGGGCCGGAGTCATATGCATAGAGAAGGAAGAAGATATTTTGCTAGCATTTTGGACATGATCACAAAAATGATCTTTTGCATTTTGTTGTATCATTTGATTGATCATGTATATACATTTGTTTGTAAATGTTTTATGTCAAGAAATTTTAATCCTTCCTCTATTTTGAAGAAAATTTTAATTTCCGCTGCTATTTTATTAAAACCGGTCAGAGGTGTCACAGTCACTACCTTCCCATTCGCCCAAGCTTTCTTTTGTAGATCCATTTGCACCCTATGGGAACGATTCCTTCAGGTTGATCCACCAATGTCCAGACTTGGTTTGAATACATAGAGTCCATTTCTGACTGCATGGCTTCAAGCCATTTGGTTGAATCAGTATCAGATATCGCTTCTTTGAAATTCATTGGATCACATCCGACACAATGCTCATCGTGACTATGTTCATGAAGAAGCGTATATCTTGCAGGAGGTCTAATAACCCTATCAGACCTTCTAGGAGCTTGTACATCAATTACTGGTTGTTGGAAATTAGGTTCAACTACTATAGTTGAGGGAGTATCTTGAATTTCTTCAAGTTCTATCATCTTGCCTTTTCTATCTAATAGAAATTTCTTTTCCAAAAAGGTGACATTTCTTGAAACAAACACTTTTGCTTCATTGGGATGATAGAAATGATATCCAACAGAATTCTTTGGATATCCTACAAAGTAGCACAAAGTGGATCTACTATCCAATTTGTCTCCCACTGTCTGCTTCACGTAAGCAAGACATCCCCATATTCTCATGTAAGAATACTTGGGAGTTTTTCCCATCCATATCTCATATGGTGTTTTATCCACTGCTTTAATATGGACATTATTCAACAACATTGTCGCAGTTTCAAGCGCAAAGCCCCAAAACGATGCAGGCAATTCAGTGAATCCCATCATAGATCGAACCATGTCCATCAAAGTTCGATTTCGACAATCAGAAACACCATTCAATTGTGGTGTTGCTGGTGGAGTCACTGTGAGAGAATCCCATTCTCTTTTAGATAACCTAAAAATTCAGCACTTAAGTATTCTCCACCTCGATCAGATCGAAGTGCCTTAATAATTCTTTCTTGCTGATTTTCTACTTCAGATCTGAATTCTTTGAACTTTTCAAATGCTTCAGATTTGTGTTTTATCAAATAAACACACCCATACCTTGAATGGTCATCAGTAAGGATAATGAAGTAGGATTGCCCATATTTTGTGCTAACACTTAGCGGGCCACAAACGTCTGTGTGGATCAAATCCAGTAGACCATGCGCACGTTCCACGTTTCCATCGAATGGAGTCTTAGTCGTTTTTTTCTTTTAGACAGGACTCACAAGCAGGTAGAGAATTTATGTCTGAAAAGTCAAACATGCCTTCTCCCACTAGTTTGTGCATCCTTCTTTGGAAATGTGACCTAGTCTAGCGTGCCATATTTGTGTGGGATTTGGATCATCTAACTTTCTTTTGTTTGTTGTTGAAATCATGTTTACTCGGACATTCACTTATCACTTCCAGAACATTTCTGGCACATATAATTTCTTATGTCCGGACTTCTTGCAATGAAATAAATATGTTCTAACTTATTGGGCTTTGTAGGCCTTTTAAGTGTCTTTTAGAGTTTTCCTATTGGGATGGTTTTTTTTCTTGTGAGGGGCGGAACATTTCTTTCCCTTACCTTGTGGGCCATTTTTCGTCTGACGAGAGGCCATTAGAAAAACAATAATTTTCTATTTTATAGTGATCTTATAAGGTATGAACGTAATGACTAGCTCTTCAAGGCTATCATCTATCTTATTCTATTCACCATAACCCCGTCAAATGAGGAAAAGAAAGACAACAAATTGATGTTATCTAGTAACTCGTTAGGAATCACATATTCCATGCTCACCACATTCTCAATAAGCCTAGTCATATGTACACCACGCTCATGGGCCAAAGCCCTATCTTGCATGCGAGTAGTCATGAGCTCCTTGAAAGTGGTGTGCATAGTTTTATGCACCATGCAACTCTTGCACGTGCATTCGAATGTCAGCAGCATTCAAAATTTCCTCACACTGTCCCTACAGTTCATTTGACATAGAAGCGAGCATGTTACACTTTAGCTTGTATACTATGGTCCTACCATCTTGCATGCATGTATGCCATTTTCTCCGAATTCAGAACAATTTTCCCAACCAGTCTTAAAAATTAGATTCGGTTAACTTGTTTTTTAACAAAAATTTATTACGTGACGAAATCGAAAATATACTGATACGGAAACAGAATAATAGTTGCTTATTATTTTAAAATAATTTTAAGATATAAAATATGGATTTTTATTTTATAAATTCCCTCCCACTATTTTGACATTTCCACCACCCTCTGATGAAAAAGAGAAATCGTATTTGCTTAGTGGGTACGTAGAGTCCAATTAGCCAATTATAATCCCGAATAATATCAGCCAATTATAATTGCTAAAAGGTAGAATCCAATTGCATCCCTAAGCAACCTCCGCGTGTTTTGCCTCACGTTTAATAAGGACCCAATAATATGACGCCGTTTATTTTCGCGTGTCAAACCAACCCATCAATGTTGAATTGTAGTAGACGGTCGCCATGAGTTCCCCTAATAATATGAGCCGAAGTCATGGGAGTTCCACTCAATTCACATCATATGTCCGGTGGAAGTCACAGCTTTCCGGCGTCCAGGCCTCCCCAATAATATGAGCCAGACACTGTACGCGGGTAGCGATCAACATGCAACCATAGTTGATGGAAGGCAAGGAAAAATTAAACTCTTTTAATTTTTACTTATTCGGTTTGATTTTAATTTTAAAATTGTCTCATCATTTTATTTTAAAAATCGCGTGCCACGAGTTTGTATGTTTGCCGGATTCATGCAACTATATTATTTAATAATATACATACATGCATACTACTATATATCACATATATCATAATATGACATTCAACAATAAAAAAGGATGATCGATCGCCAAAACTATTAGATCCATGTGAGCCATACATGGATCCAGGTCCAACCTAGGTGAATGCAGGGATGAAAATGCAATTATTACAAGAGCTTCCAATATTTTACATGTCTTTATCTTGATCATCGGGCCCACCATCTTCCAGTCTTGATCTCCCACTATTTCTAATAATTACATTTAAATAGTCATGGCACATAAGGGATACATCTCATGGGGTGGGAACGGGCCATAAACCAGGCCCACTTTAATAATATCAAATATTAAAAACGAATAAAACAGTAAAATATCCTAACATACACCTAACACATTGGTCAAGGCTCTCGATCATCCTTCATGTATTTAATATCAAATATTAATATCAATTTAATTAATTGATAAATCATATATCTAATAATTTTATCACTAACCACCACAATTATTAAAAGATTTAATAAATTAAATAAACTCCTTTATTTAATTTCCAATTAAATCAATAATAATTGATTTCTTGTAAAAACTCATTTTTACCATAAATAATTAAAATCATATTCTAATTATTTACTTCAGAAGAAAATTATTAATTTTCCAAAAATTAGTTTTCCAAAATAAAAATTGAACCAATTTTCAAAAATATCTGTAACGACCCATTATAGGCCCAGTGGACCGCCCATACGGCCCACTGCCCGATCGACCCAAGGCTATCCCGATCTTGGGCTCCCTCTATGGGGTCTTGTCCCTCACGGGCTTTCCATAGGCGTCGTACGGGTTACTCATAGAACTCCTCCAGCCCATGAACTGGAGTGTGTGCCTTCCCAGGATCGAACCTAAGACCACATGGATATATAGGTACTTAGCACAATCCTGGTACCAATTGAGCAATTGGTACCAGATATGTTGCCAAGTACCTTATATCCAGGGAGGTCTTGGGTTCCATTCTGGGAAGGCACAAAACTATAGCCTGGACTATAGAAGTTCTATGAGTAACCCGTACGACGCCTATGGAAAGCCCGTGAGGGACAAGGCCCCATAGAGGGAGCCCAAGATCGAGATAGCCTTGGGTCGATCGGGGCAGTGGGCCGTATGGGCGGTCCACTGGGCCTGTAATGGGTCGTTACAATAAAAGGCGCCTTTTATTGTAACGACCCATTACAGGCCCAGTGGACCGCCCATACGGCCCATTGCCCCAATCGACCCAAGGCTATCCCGATCTTGTGACTTGGTCCGTAGGCCCAGTGGGCTTGCCCACCCTGTGGTGTCACTCACGGGCTTTCCATAGGCGTCGTATGGGTTACTCATAGAACTCTTAAGCCCATGAACTTAAGTTTGTGCCTCCCCAGGATCGAACCCAAGATCACATGGATATATAGATACTTGGCACAATCCTGGTACCAATTAAGAGTTCTATGAGTAACCCATACGACGCCTATGGAAAGCCCGTGAGTGACACCACAGGGTGGGCAAGCCCACTGGGCCTACGGGCCAAGTCACAAGATCGGGATAGCCTTGGGTCGATTGGGGCAGTGGGCCGTATGGGCGGTCCACTGGGCCTATAATGGGTCGTTACAATATCAATTTTGCCCAAAAATTTGAAAAATCAGAAAATTGCACCATGGGCCCAAATAATTCAAGCCCATCATCCAGCACACATCCCGATACGATCCCGGGCAGCAGCCCGCTGCCCGGACGTTTCGGGCAGTGGCGGCGCTCCTGTGCACGCTGGAAGCGCACAGGTGGGCGCAGCACGGCGTGCGGACGTTCCGCCCGCCGCGCGCACGGACACGACGCGGACGTTCCACGCGGCTTGCGCATAGCGCCGCGCGGACGTTCCGCACAGCACCGCGCGGACGTTCCACGCAGCGCCGTCGAGCGCAGGGCGCTGCGCTCGCAGCCCTGCGCACAGGATCTGCCCGGAACAGTTCCGGGCAGACATGATTTTATTTTTTTTGTTTCGAAAATCTTAAAAAAGATAAATTTTCGTGTGCTCAATTTTCTGAAAAATTTTCTTGTGTGGTTAGAAATAAATTATTCAATATAAAACCATATGATTTAGAAAAACCTGGCTCTGATACCACTGTTGGATTTGGGTTTTCTACACGCCGAAAACGCAGCCGAAGTTTTAAAAATTTTAGATCATTACATTCAAGATGTGTTTGGACGCTCGTATGATTTTAACAATAACATTCATAGGATGTTTAGAAAATTATACCTTTGTGAATTTAATCACTGGACACCAACCGATCCGGTATAACAGATCAGACTCTTGATGAATTCCTTCGAACTTTCTTCAAGAGACTCCTTTCGAATCGTCTAATCAGGTCCACGACTGAATTGCTTGTTCCTCCTCTAATTTGCACTAGAAAAAATAGAAGAAGTTTATCGTTGGAGATTTTAAAAATTTGAGAGAGACTCAAAAATCTTTTCTTGAAAAATGGCAAAACCAATTTTGAGGAATCTTGGATGTGATTTACGTGAATCACATTTTGAATGAATTGGAGGCTAGGTTTTCTTTTCCTTTTTATTTCTTTAAAAACAAAAACATTAACCTAAATTCCATAATTAACATTAATGGGCTTGATTAATTAATTGGACTAGTCCAACTAGTTTAATTAATTAATCAAAGTCTATTAATAACTTTAATTATTTAGTATGTTGGACTTGTACTCCTACAAGTCCATTAAACATACTCAAACTATATTTAATTTAATATTTAATAAACTCAACCTTTGAGCTTAATAAATTAAATACATTATAAATTTAACATTTGAATTTAATATTTAAATTATAAATTCAACTCCTTGAATTTTATCACCTCCAAAATTTAATATTTAATAAACCCAACTTTTGAGTTTAATAAATTAAATTATCAAATTTCATAAATTCAACTCCTTGAATTTATTTTCTCCAAATTTCATAAATTCAACTTCTTGAATTTACTATATCATAAATTCAACTCCTTGAATTTATTTTCTCAAAATTTAATTATCATAAATTCAACTCCTTGAATTTACTATATTATAATATAAATTCAACACCTTGAATTTATTCTCTCAACGGGAACAACTGATCCAGTGCTTGTGTGACCCTCAATGGTTCAGGGATACAGCTAGCTGTGGGTTCACAACTCTTTGTGATTCAGGACATAATCCTTTATTCGGACTTACCCTACTTAGCCCCATTCTTTTCATCAACACCTTGATCAAGAATGTCAGAACTCATTTCTGATTGCACCCATCAGATCATGGTAAGAGCGTATAGTAGCATCGCCCCATGATCCCCTAGGTATCACTGATAGTGCCTACAAGAACCAGTCGATTATGATTAACGTACAGTACGGTCCCTTCATCTCATATATCCCAATCGAATCTGCAACCATTGGTTCATCGAGGGTTGCACAATAATTCGATATTTATGTGATCACTATAATAGTGGCATCGCGTGTACTATTTGAGAACTCCTTCTCTAACGTACATCTCATACTCTGACCAGAGATTCCATGCACTATTATTTCATCAGATCACACAAGATATCCACACCCATAGGTGAGCGGTGAATCCCCGACTACAATGCACTGGCTCCTATATGTGTCGCAATTGTACCCAACCTCGCCACCGATGACTCTCCTGGAGCCGGTAAACGAGTCAAAGCACAGTCCTAGCATATAGAGCCTCAGTGTTGTCCCGGGTCGTAAGGACTAATAGTGTACAATCATAACCACGGACTTATCCTCTCGATGAATGATAACCACTTGGAAAGTACGAGGGAGGGTTGTTCGGTATAATCATTATATGACTACCCATCTGCATGTTTGGACATCTCCATGCCCTTACCAAGAAACACAATACAAAACATCACAGATGCTAGTCTCGAGCTCAAGCGACCTTTATCCCTGTTTTAGGCAGCTTAATCGACTAGGAACGAGTTTAGAATATGCAGTATTTACAAATGAGTTCCAACATCGAATTACGATTCATTTGTATTAAAGCATAATCAAGGACTTTATCTATGCTGTTTGCATGTGTATACAGATAAAGTATAACAAGACCATACAAAGTTAAATTATATTAAAATAAAGATTGTTTATTTCACTTGAGTCAATAAATTTCCTAGCCAACCGTTGGCTTGCAGGGCATCTACTCTAACAATTTGATTGTTGTTTACTTATGTCAGATGTAACTTTTGATTCTCGTGAAACTAAAACTTTAGTGAATAATGATTATTGCTCGAAAATTCTACCGAACATCATTCCCCAACTTGTCATATTCTTGACATTTGTAGTTGGTCGTAACGATACAACCTCAAATTTTTGGATTTGAATTCAGTATTCTCACCCGATTTTGTTTGTGCATTATAGGATAGGAAGTTCTAATCATATGCCCTTCAGACCGATATGTAGAGAATGAAGTTCACATATTGGCTTTGTTCACCTTTTAATGTAATTAGGGACTTCCGACGAAGCCTTATTGTTTGATGTCAATCCAGATTGTAATAATAAAAGAAAGAAGGTTTAACATAGAAAAATAGTACAAAAAAATGTCATTGAAAGATGAATATACTATATTATATAGGAAAACTGATATCCTCTACCGGTAGAGTTATTTGATCATGTAGATCTCTCATATTTTACGAGAGACCGACATCCTGTAACAGGGAGCCGAGAACCCTGTTTTTTCGGCGCTAAGCCGAGCTGAGTTCATAGGGAATCTGAAGAACCTAAAGGGGGGGTGAATAGGTTCTTTTAGGCCCTTTAGCGTTTTTAAAACGAGTTTGCAAAAATTGCAAGCGGAAGACTTGAGGGACAATCACAAATAAAAAATGAATGCGTAAAGTAAGTGCGTAAAATAAATGCGTAGTAAAGTAAATGCGTAAAGTAAAGAGGGATAGAGATGTTTATGGAAGTTCGACGAAGAATCGTCTACGTCTCCCCTTCTCGATGAGGATCGAGGTATCACTATATCGACTTGGCTTTAGGAGCTCCAAGCTAGCTTTTACAACCACGCCTCGATGCGTCTACTTGGCCTTGAGGGCTCCAAGGATAGCCACGAACTTTACAACCCACTCGAGAGTATTACTTTCACTCTTTTTCTACAACTCTTTTGATATTACAACTCTTTTAATCAACGCACACAAAAGATAGTAGAAAGCTTTGTAAGAGACAAGAGAGAGTGGAGTGGGATGATTGAGAATGCATCCTCAAAAGCCTATTTATACTAGTCTTGGACGCCAAGGTTCGGATCTTCTGTTTATGCTTCGGAACGTCCGATGTGATTGAAATCAATTTGCGTAATTCTGGGATGACTTCGGATCGTCCGTTCTTGACTTCGTAGGGTCCGAACATATGCTTCGGAGGGACCGATCAAACTACGTTTCTTCCGAACAGTTCTTTCAGACAGTGTATGAACAGCTTCGGAAGGTCCGAACTCAAGTTCGTACCGTCCGAACATTCCCGCGTTTCCGGAGATTTGAAATCTTCAACACTTCGTAGCGTCCGATCTTGTCCTTCGTAGCGTCCGAAATCTACTCAATCAACAGTCAGATCAATTTGTCTCCGCATTGAAGTGATTTGATTGCTTGTGTTCGGAACGTCCGATCACGTCTTCGGAACGTCCGAACAGGCTCCTCGCAGCTTCCGAACAGCTTCTACTTTGCTTCTGATCGGCACCTTTTCGGAACGTCCGAACCAACTTCGGATCTTCCGAACTTAACTTTGTTCTTAATTTCCTGCATGCCTCAATATAAAACATTAGTACATTTTTAAGCCAAGTTTTGGTATCATCAAAACAAAAACTTTGGGATATGTTACAGCATTAAAAACATTAATCTCATCCTCGAGATTTGTATGCGTTTAAGGCGTAACAATCTCCCCCTTTTTGATGATCACAAAACTTGGTTAAAAATTGAGAAACAATAATCAACATAATCTAAATGTTATTAAATAACTCCCCCTTAATCAAATAACAAGTCTAAGAGGTTGAATTAAGGCGAATTTATTTAATAACCATTTAATAGCAATTTAATAACCATTTAATAGCAATTTTAAACCAAAACTTGGTTAAAAATTGAGAAACAATAATCAACATAATCTAAATGTTATTAAATAACTCCCCTTTAATCAAATAACAAGTCTAAGAGGTTGAATTAAGGCGAATTTATTTAATAACCATTTAATAGCAATTTAATAACCATTTAATAGCAATTTTAACCAAATAAATTCTCCCCCTTTTTGCGATAATCAAAAAGACATAAGCATAAAGAGAGACAAATAAACAGGTAAAATATCCACTAATAAATAAGTCTTTTATACAATGATACATCAAGATAAAATAAACAAAAATAACAAAAACAAGCTAAGAATCCGCATCCCGCGACTCTCTATGGCTCCTCATCTCAGCCTCGATGGAATCAAGACGCGAGGAAGTCTCAGTATGATGGCGCTCTACGGTAGACTCTAAAAGAGAAAAACGAGTGTCGAAACGAGTCTCCAATCGCTCGAGATACTCGAAAATCCGATCGTAGGGTCCAGAGGGAGCCGGCGGAGTGAAGCCATGAGGAAGGTCATCCATGGTCATCAAAGGAGTGCTAATAGGGTCGGGAACACGCTGATGGGATGTAGAGGGAATATCAAACGAAGGGGTAGGAGTGGTACCCGTAGTAGGGGGACCAGCGGGAAATCCTCTCGTCTGAACGTGAGGAGGAAGGAGACCGAAGGGAACATGAAAGTGTTCGGTCGGACGATAGGACGCAAAGATGCGATCCTTGTCGATGACCCAAGAGGATAAGACGGGATTCCAAGAGAGTCCCATCTTAACAACAGTATCATGGTCGATAGTCTCGCGGGGAGAAATAGACACGGATTCTTCATCTGTAAAGTCAATGCCCAGATGGGCTAGAATCCGGTTAATGAACCGGCCAAACGGAAAAGAGACGCGAGTAGAAGAAGCCGCGTACTCCATGGCGTACATAAGAAAACGGGGAAGGTTAAAAGGACGCTGGGAGACTAAATAATAGAGAATGTACAGATCGAGATACTTGCAAGTGGAGAGGTCTCCACTGCGAGGAACAATGGAAGAAGTGATGAGCTTCAGAACAAGCTGAAGCTGAGGAGGAAGGTCCTTCGCATGAGGACGGTCATCGGCAGGAGTAGGCGGACGACCGAAGATGGTGGTCAAGGCAGTGACTCGATCAAAAGTAGGGTCATTCTCAGTCCAAGACTGAGAAAAGAACTCACTCGGTCCGTCTCGAGGAAGATCGAACCAAGTGGAGAGGTCGCCGGTAGAAAAAGAAATGAACCGACCCTGAACAATGGTAACAACACGAGTGTCATCACCACCAAGAACTAGGGAAAAGTTCGCATAGAACTGATGTATGAGAGAGGGGTAGATGAGATCGGGTACGGAAGGTAGAAAGAAGTTTCCCCAACGTTGAGACTCAATAAGAGTAATCAACGTAAAGGAATTCGCACGGAGGTATTCGGTGTGAAGGGTACGACCAGGCAGAATGTTACGGGTTTCGAATTCAGGTGGGATAGGACGAGGGTTGGGTGGTTGGGTAAGATCATGGTGAAAGGCACCGTGACGAGGGCGAACATTTCGGCCAGCTGCGTTACGGCGCGGAGGCATAGTGAGTAGTGAGTGTTTTGTGTGGGGAAAGAAAGAAGGAGTGAATGAGCAAATAAATCAGAGGATCCGAACGCCTATTTATAGGCCATGTTCGGACGGTCCGAACATGAGTTCGGAAGGTCCGGAATTTGAACGGAACGGTTATCTGGCAGGAAGTTCGGACGATCCGATTCACAATCGGACATTCCGATCCAAGACCGGAGGCTACGATGAGTAAACGGAGGATCCGAAGTCCTACAGGCAGGCATTGGGAAGGCGCGAACATTTAATGATATCGGAAGGAGGTTCGGACGATCCGATGTGTGTTCGGATGGTCCGAAGAGTGAATCGGAGGTTCTGGAACCTATGGTCAGGTTCGGACGATCTGAACACGTTCGGTGGATCCGAAGTGAAACGAAGCATCCGAAAAGGAACGGTGATTCCGAAGTAGCCAAGATGAGGAACACCTAAAATTTAAAATATTTAGCACATAAATGAATGTTGAGCCATAATTATGGATAAATACAATTAATTTGTATTATCCGACATTATAATGCTCACATTAATAATACTCCCCCTCAATTTAACAAATATGTACGAGAGTATTCGACTAGTGTTTACAACTCAATCATGCCAAGTTCACCACGCAAACGAGTAAAAGTAGATTCATCTAGTGGTTTTGTAAAAATATCAGCAATTTGATTCTTGGTGTCAACATAGTGAAGTTCAACATCATTTTGCTCAATGTGATCACGAATAAAATGATGTCGAATGTCAATATGTTTTGTACGAGAATGTTGAACTGGATTCTTTGTTAGACATATGGTGCTTGTATTATCACAAAAGATTGGAATTTTTGAAAAAGTAACACCATAGTCGAGTAATTGATACTTCATCCAAAGAATTTGTGCACAACAACTACCGGCAGCCATATACTCGGCCTCGGTCGTTGAAAGTGCAACACAGTTTTGCTTTTTAGAAAACCAAGACACCAAGCAATTTCCCAAAAAGAAGCAAGTACCACTAGTGCTCTTTCTATCCACCTTATATCCTCCAAAGTCGGCATCACAGTAAGCTTTTAAATCGAAAAATGAGTTCTTAGAATACCATAATCCGAGATTTGGAGTATTTGAAAGATATTTGAAAATGCGTTTTAAGGCGAATAAGTGTGATTCCTTTGGACATGATTGAAACCGTGCACACAAGCAAACACTAAACATAATGTCAGGTCTACTAGCAGTCGCATAGAGTAGGGAGCCAATCATGCTACGAAATAACTTTTGGTCAACAGGTTTACCTCCCTCATCTTTGTCGAGTCTGACTGTCGTGCTCATAGGTGTGGATGAGGCTTTGGAAGACTCCATCCCAAACTTTTTGAGCATCTCCTTGATGTACTTCCCTTGGTTGCCAAAGAAACCATCCTTGCATTGCTTGATTTGGAGACCAAGGAAGTAGTTGAGCTCGCCCATCATGCTCATCTCAAAGTGATCCTGCATAAGCTTAGAAAAATCTCTACACAAGTGTTCATTAGTAGCACCAAAAATAATATCATCTACATATATTTGTACTATCAGCAAATCATTGTCTTTAGTCAAGGTAAACAAGGTAATATCAACTTTACCTCTACAAAAACCATTAGACAGCAAAAAGGTAGATAATTTCTCATACCAAGCTCTAGGAGCTTGTTTCAAACCATACAAAGCCTTATCAAGTTTATACACATAATCAGATAAGTGCACATCTTCAAAATCAATAGGTTGCTCAACATACACTTCTTCTTTCAAATCACCATTAAGAAAAGCACTTTTAACATCCATTTGAAACAATTTAAAGTCTCTAGAGCAAGCAAAAGCAAGTAGCATGCGAATGGATTCTAGTCTAGCGACAGGGGCATAAGTCTCATCATAATCAATTCCCTCTTCTTGACTATATCCTTTAGCTACTAGCCTAGCTTTATTTCTAGTGATTGTACCATGCTCATCTAACTTGTTCCTAAATACCCATTTAGTTCCTATGACAGGTCTATCAGTGGGTCTAGGTACAAGATTCCAAACTTTATTCCTTCTAAATTCATTTAGTTCATCTTGCATAGCAAAAATCCAAGAATCATCAAGTAAAGCTTCTTCTATGTTCTTAGGCTCTATGTGAGAAAGAAAAGCAAGATAATTGCACATATTAGAAGAGCGAGTAGATACTCCCTTCGATGGGCTACCAATGATGAGGTCCATGGGATGATCCTTGTGCGTAGTCCACTCCTTCGGAAGAGGTGCGTCCTCTTGATCTTTAGGAACATCATCTAGGCTTGTGGACTCCAACTTTTCGCCAAGGATATCTATATCATCATCATCAGAAACAACAGGTCTAGGCAAGCAAGGGTTAGTTTCATCAAATATGACATGAATAGATTCTTCAACTAGTAAAGTGCGTTTATTAAAGACTCTATATGCTTTGCTAGAAGTAGAGTAACCAAGAAAGATACCTTTGTCCGATTTAGCATCGAACTTACCCAGGTTGTCCTTACCATTGTTGTGGATGAAGCATTTTGATCCAAAAGCGCGGAAGTAAGAAATGTTAGGCTTTCTCCCTCTCCATAGTTCGTATGGAGTTTTCTTGAGAATTGGCCTTATTGATACGCGATTGATGATGTAACAAGCAGAACTCATTGCTTCAGCCCAAAAATATTTTGGTAGAGAATGCTCACATAGCATGGTCCTTGCAATCTCTACTAGGGTCCTATTCTTCCTCTCAACGACACCGTTTTGTTGAGGAGTTCTAGGACAAGAAAAGTTGTGACCAATGCCTTTGTTTTGACAAAAAATTGAAAAATTTTCATTTTGAAATTCCGTTCCGTGGTCACTACGGAATTGTTTGATCAAAAGATTTTTCTCATTTTCAACCTTTTTGACAAAAAATTTGAAATGATCAAAGGCATCACTTTTATGGGCTAAAAACAATGTCCAAGTGAAACGTGAAAAATCATCCACAATGACAAAAGCATAGGATTTACCTCCTAGACTGGTTGTCCTCGAGGGACCACATAAATCTAGATGAAGTAACTCAAGGGGCATAGAAGTGGATACAAAATTTTTATTTTTGAAGGATTCCTTTGTGTGTTTACCAAGTTGACAAGCATCACAAAAAGAATCTAATTTTAAATTCAGCTTTGGCATTCCGGAAACTATGTCAAGTTTTAAAAGTTTTTCTATGGTGCTCATCCCAACATGACCAAGTCGTCTATGCCAAAGAATGTTGTCATCAACATTTAATGTTACAAGGCTTTTTATTTTTGAAAAAGATGAAATCTTTAAATCGACCTTGTAAACATTTTCACTTCTATAACCTTTGAAACTAATGGTTTTGTCAGTTGTGAGTGATACAGTGCAATCGTGTGGTGTGAATTTGACTTCATAACCCCTATCGCACAATTGACTAATGCTTAGGAGGTTATGTTTAAGTCCTTTCACAAGAAGTACATCATCAATGATAGTAGAGTTAGATATACCTATTGAGCCGATGCCTTCTATGATCCCTTTGCTGTTGTCTCCAAAGGTCACCGATCCCTTTTCTTTTGGTCGAATGGATTGTAGCAGCTTCTTTTCTCCCGTCATGTGTCGAGAGCATCCACTGTCAAGATACCAAGTGCTCGATGACTTGTCTCCCCTTTGACCCTATAAGATTGAGATACAATTTGATAGTTGGTACCCGTTTCTTTGGGTCCTTTGAGGTTAGTAGTAGTTGGGGATTTGGGGATCCATTTCCAATAGCTATTCTTATTGTGTTGGTGTCTAAGTTTCTTGCATTTAGGTCTTATGTGGCCTATCTTACAACAGTAAGTGCATGTTGGTGGTGTTCTTAGTTTTGCCTTTGCGATAAGACTAGCGAAGTTGACTGATTTCTTTTCATATCCTAGACCTCCTTTGTCGAAGTTACACCTTTGCATGCTCAAGAGGTTTTCTAGTTTACCGCTACTCACATTGAACTTGTTGAAGGCTTTCTCTAAGTCTCTTAGGTTTGTCTTGAGCTTAGTGTTGTCATGCATCCTAGCTTCTAGTTCAGTTTTAAGTTGCTTATTCTCATTTCTAAGTGACTTAGCCTTATTGTACATACTAGTGTAAGCGGAGAGTAATTCATCGTAAGAGGGTACCTCGTCGTCATCCGAGTCGGTCAGATGATCTTCCTTTGCCATGAAGCATAGGGTAGACTCCTCTTCGTTGTCGCTGTCGCTCCACGTGGCTAGAAGGGCCTTCTTCTTGTCTTTGCCGGCCTTCTTCTTGGAGGGACACTCGTTTGCATAGTGACCTTTTTGTTGACAGTTGTAGCAGGTCACTTCCTTCTCAATCTTTTTGTCCTTCTTGTTGAAGTTGGAACTCCGCATGAATCTTTTGAACTTTCTAGTGAGGAGTGCCATTTCTTCATCGTCGCTATCTTCAAGTTGACTGGTCAAGGCGATCCCTTTCGCCTTTACTTTGTCGTCATCTTTCTTTGTCTCCTTCCGGGTAGATACTTCAAGTTCATGGGTCTTTAGGGTCCCATGAAGTTGATCAAGGTCGTAGGATGCCGCATCTCCCTTGTTGGATTCAATGATAGCCGTGCGCTTTGCATCCCATTCCGCCGGTAGTGCTCGAAGGGCTCTCCTCCACACTTGTTTAGTTGGGTAGTTCTCACCAAGTTGGGCAAGCTCATTGATGATTTGGGTGAGCCGCCGAAACATGGTGTCGATATCCTCCTTGGGTTCCATCTCAAAGGTCTCGTACTTGAGTTGGAGAAGGTCTATCTTCGTTTCTTTGACTTGATTGGTTCCCTCGTGGCAAATCTCCAATTTGTCCCAAATCTCTTTGGCGGAGGTGCAAGCCGAGATTCGGTTGTATTCATTCATATCTAGGGAACAATGAAGAATATTCATAGCTTTAGCATTTTGAGAGATAAGTTTCATATCGTCCTTGGTGAAGTCATCCATTCCCTTAGGAATTTCCTTATCATCCACCGTTTTCATGGGGATATAGGGACCTTTCACCGTTATTTTCCAAAGGTCGTAATCGACGGATTGGATGTATAGAGATATTCTATTCTTCCAATATCCGTAATTAGTACCATTGAAAAGAGGGGGACGATTTGTGGAATGTCCTTGGGCATACTCGCTTGCTAGATTGGCCATTTAAAAGATTTTGAAAAATCTGGCTCTGATACCACTTGAAGAACCTAAAGGGGGGGTGAATAGGTTCTTTTAGGCCCTTTAGCGTTTTTAAAACGAGTTTGCAAAAATTGCAAGCGGAAGACTTGAGGGACAATCACAAATAAAAAATGAATGCGTAAAGTAAGTGCGTAAAATAAATGCGTAGTAAAGTAAATGCGTAAAGTAAAGAGGGATAGAGATGTTTATGGAAGTTCGACGAAGAATCGTCTACGTCTCCCCTTCTCGATGAGGATCGAGGTATCACTATATCGACTTGGCTTTAGGAGCTCCAAGCTAGCTTTTACAACCACGCCTCGATGCGTCTACTTGGCCTTGAGGGCTCCAAGGATAGCCACGAACTTTACAACCCACTCGAGAGTATTACTTTCACTCTTTTTCTACAACTCTTTTGATAATACAACTCTTTTAATCAACGCACACAAAAGATAGTAGAAAGCTTTGTAAGAGACAAGAGAGAGTGGAGTGGGATGATTGAGAATGCATCCTCAAAGGCCTATTTATACTAGTCTTGGACGCCAAGGTTCGGATCTTCTGTTTATGCTTCGGAACGTCCGATGTGATTGAAATCAATTTGCGTAATTCTGGGATGACTTCGGATCGTCCGTTCTTGACTTCGTAGGGTCCGAACATATGCTTCGGAGGGACCGATCAAACTACGTTTCTTCCGAACAGTTCTTTCAGACAGTGTATGAACAGCTTCGGAAGGTCCGAACTCAAGTTCGTACCGTCCGAACATTCCCGCGTTTCCGGAGATTTGAAATCTTCAACACTTCGTAGCGTCCGATCCTGTCCTTCGTAGCGTCCGAAATCTACTCAATCAACAGTCAGATCAATTTGTCTCCGCATTGAAGTGATTTGATTGCTTGTGTTCGGAACGTCCGATCACGTCTTCGGAACGTCTGAACAGGCTCCTCGCAGCTTCCGAACAGCTTCTACTTTGCTTCTGATCGGCACCTTTTCGGAACGTCCGAACCAACTTCGGATCTTCCGAACTTAACTTTGTTCTTAATTTCCTGCATGCCTCAATATAAAACATTAGTACATTTTTAAGCCAAGTTTTGGTATCATCAAAACAAAAACTTTGGGATATGTTACAGCATTAAAAACATTAATCTCATCCTCGAGATTTGTATGCGTTTAAGGCGTAACAGAATCCTATATTATAGTTTCGAAACTAAATAAGCCATCAAATTGTGGTGCCACCTTTGGTATTTCGGAAGCCTTCACTTTCTTCTGGGTTTTTTCAACGAAACTGCTAACTGAAGCCCCTAATCCACCGCCACCTTCTTCCATCTACAGCACCAAGAATTAAGCTAATAACAAACATTTACACAAAGATTACGTTGCAAACATTAAGCCAATTTTTTTTTTAAATTTAAAAATAAGAATTTACCAGTACAATTGGATGATTTTTATTGAAGAAATATATCCCCATTGCAGTGGCAGCTGCTGATGCAGTGATGCAAAGTGTTGTAGTGATTGGAGCCATTTTTCAAGAATTTTGTAAGTGCTAAAACTTTGTGAGTGAATGATTATATATATTTGGGTTTTTGATGTATCCTATCCATATAGAGAGGAAATGTCTATGTAGTTGTGTTGACACCACACGCATTCTTATCCATCTCCCTAAAGGGTTCCTTCTAAGTCTTATATTCAAATCTATTAGATATAATTTACCAACGGAAAAAATGACAGGAAATTATAATTTTGATTTGGTATATTTGCTTATGATGATATAAATTTTTTATCATGGATTCGGTCAGGAGAATGGGTTTTCGAATTTTTCGTAGTTGAGTGGATCGAGTTAGTGCTCTGAGTTCTGCACAAACATAAATAGAGTTAGGAAGCGCCAGAGAGTTTTCCAGCGTGACTCATCTAATGCTTAAGTCAGTCCGGAGAACAAACTTAAGAGAGATATTAATTTTAAGTGAGTGGATCGAGTCAGTGCTCCGAGTTCTGCATAGACGAAATAAAGTTAGGAGGCGCCAGAGAGTTTTCCAGCATAACCCATCTAATGCTTAAGTCAACCCGAGAACAAACTTAAGAGAGAGATATAAACGCTAAGTGAGCAACATAATGTGTGTTCTAAAACCGTGACTAATACCTAGTATTTATAGAAGCAGGAGATGGAAGTTACCTTGTTGGAGTAAGATTCTTGATAGGGTAGAATC
This sequence comes from Primulina eburnea, assembly GCF_022965805.1. Classification (NCBI taxonomy): domain Eukaryota; kingdom Viridiplantae; phylum Streptophyta; class Magnoliopsida; order Lamiales; family Gesneriaceae; genus Primulina; species Primulina eburnea. The sequence continues at coordinate 15,739,440 of NC_133116.1, forward strand.
CTACATACGATAGGAAATATCGTACGGTAGGACTCCCTGACCACAATAGCTAGGACTCTTGATGGCGTCAGGACTCTTGCCTTATCTCGATGAGATTTGATCGAATCTCGTATTTATCGGGACTCCTTATTTATTGAAGCGAATATCTTCACATTCCCTAGCTGCATTAGGTTCGGGCTTCCTGACTCCTTGAGTGGACTCGGATTTCTGGTAATAAGTTCGGACCTATAATAAACAAGGTTGATGGGTCTAGCTTTGTTAGGAATTTATGAGCCCGGACTCTGGGCTCGGACACCTTACTATATGGTTGGGCTAGGTAGTCGGGCCTTTAAACATTAAAGAGTCTCATTCCTTAAAGGGCTAGGCCAATTTTAATATAGATTTGAATATATCCAGACGTGTCAATTTTAAGGGACATTCAGGTTCTTTGTGATTAAAATATCCTATGTTGTTAAAGTCTTATTATTATATTCAACATTTTTTCAGTATAAATATTAAAAATTAGTTAGTCAACTTAATAATCAAGATGTAAATTAGATGATAGAGCACTAACTTTTTATGCTAGAGATGCATGATTCAATACTGATGCCCCCAAGATTTAGAACATCTGGGCGGATCCGAGCACACCTCCAACGACCCCCAGCCCATCAAAAGAATAGGAGGCCAAGTCCACAGTCGCGAGCCCACTCAGGGCTCGAGAATTCCAGACCCTGGTATGGAAGAGAAATGCTAAGATATGTTCATCAAGGAATAAGAGGCCCAATAAATGCGGGATACGGTAAATCGAGACTAGATAAGGATAGAGTCCTAGCCGCCATCGAGCTAGAGTTCTAGTGTTTGAAATCCCTTATCCCAGGCGAGGATCGTATCTCCAAAGGAGTTCTACACTAGTAGGAAAGCTTATCCCCCCTATAAAAACAAGGTCTTGGCGTACAGTTTGATTCATTGACACTTCCTTTTCACATAACATTATCATATTATGCACTTGAGTTTGCTCTCCGGACTTATTTAAGCATCGGGGTGGTCACGACGGATCACTCTCTGGCGCCCCCTAACCCTGTTTCTATTTGTGCAGAACCCAGGATTTTGACTCGACCCCCTCAACTGTGACGATTTGAAGACTCGCTCTCAAGACCAAACCTGAGATAAAAAAATTTGGTATCGTCAATTGGCGCCATCTGTGGAAATTGAAAGAAAGAAAGAGATAAGATGGTGAACGTTGAAGATATGGTTAATGGAAACCATGAAGACAAGAATACTAATGGCAGCCAGAGCCTGTGACCGAACTGACACAACTGATTACGGTCATGGTGGAGCAGGTATTGTCTAGACATAGAGGAGGAGGCCCGACCTGTAACATACCCTATTTTTTAAAAATTGAAATTTGTGGAAAAATAAAAAAATTCTTAAATAAGTAATAAACCTTCACATCGCGATTAAAATAATCTGCTCGTCTAAAATATTTGAAATGAAAACAATTACAAACAAAGTTTCCAAAAAGATAATTGTTTAAACATCGTAAACAGTCTCGTGAAAATCAGAGTATTTGAAATATGCATATTGACTTAAAAACGTAGGCGGTCCTCGGGTTTAGCCTCCTGCGCAGATCGAGCCGGCTCATTTGTCCCCACCCCTCGTCTCCTCATACTCGCCCTCACCTACATCAATCAAGTCTAGTGAGTCTAAAGACTCAACATGTATAAACTGAGAATAACAAATACTACTTTATAAAAACCACATGCATTTTAAAGTAGAGCATACATACTTGAACTTGAACATACGTACATAAACATAGAGGTGCCTTCATTTCATAAAAATTTTCATAAACATACTTGAATCATACATAATTGAACATGCATAACATCATTTTGCGTAGAGATATGTTTAAAAGTAAGTGACCCGTAACATAATGCGCCTGATCAGACTAAACCACAGTACTGGGCTGACAGGGATGTCCACTACCACATACATGAGATCCCCAGTCATGCTTTATCGGGTGGATTGGTCCCTGGTCATGCTTTACCGCTTTCCAATCCTGATCTAAAACCAGTCATGCTTTACCGGGGTGGAGAGGTGTAACGCTCCGAAAATTTAAAGGTCCACGCAAACCACATGTATGCAATTAATAAATTCTCTTGTATTTTAGTTAAATGTTTTAATTGCATGAATTAATTATGTTGTGCATATTTGCATGTTTAAAATTATATTTTCTACATTGTTGCATTAAAATGTACATTTAAAAGATTATTCGAGTTGCGATCGAAGAACGTAGACCGATGGTTGAAAAATAGAAAATGATTTTATTGGTTAATTGTTTTGAATTATTTAAATTAAGGGTGATGCTTTTTCATTTTTTTGAAAATATGGGGTTTTGAGTTGATTTTATACTCCCGGACGTAAATTTTATCGGTGTTAGTTTTTCAATTAAAATACGAGCGTTTTGGCAACCTGGCTAATAAATTCATAAATTTATTTAAACAAAAACTATTTTTATATTTTAGTTAAATCATAATCATGCACTAATGGGCCTAAACTTATGCTTAATAGGCCTAAAGCCTTAATTAGTGAATTAATTAATATATAATATGTAAACCCTTACCAAAACCCTTCACTTTGCAATTGAAAACACACGGCCACACACTTCTAAATTTCAGAAACTCTCCCCTACAACACTCAAGTCACGGCTCACACACAAACACACTTTGGGAAGAAAAATTCGAAGGTGTTCACGGAGAAGATAGCCTAGGTTCGGTCCCGTTCTTCTTCGTCAACGGTTTTTCGTGCGTATATAACGCAAAGGCACACCATACATCTCTTTTCTCATCCATCATATCATATTATTGTTTTAATTATTGTATGCATGAAGAACATAAATTTATTTTCAGAATTTTCGGAATATTACATGCACACATGAGGAAAGAATACT